>NW_028117068.1:0-29827 GCF_964273445.1 Streptopelia decaocto
TTCCAGTTGAAATTTTTTCAAAGTCCCTTAAAACTTTTCCAATTTTTGTCCCAATTCTTCCCATTCCCATTGAAACTTTTCAAATCCCTCTCAAAATTGTTGAAATTCTCTTGAAGCTTTTAAAATTCTCTCTAGAATTTTCAAAATCCATGGCCACATGTTTACAATTTCACATAAAAAAATGGCTAAAATTCCAGTTGAAATTTTTTCAAAGTCCCTGAAAAATTTTCCAATTTTTATCCCAATTCTTCCCATTCCCATGGAAACTTTTCAAATCCCTCTCAAAATTGTTGAAATTCTGTTGAAGCTTTTAAAATTCTCTCTAGAATTTTCAAAATCCATGGCCACATGTTTACAATTTCACATAAAAAAATTGCTAAAATTCCAGTTGAAATTTTTTCAAAGTCCCTTAAAAATTTTCCAATTTTTGTCCCAATTCTTCCCATTCCCATTGAAACTTTTCAAATCCCTCTCAAAATTGTTGAAATTCTCTTGAAGCTTTTGAAATTCTCTCTAGAATTTTCAAAATCCATGTCCACATGTTTACAATTTCACATAAAAAAATTGCTAAAATTCCAGTTGAAATTTTTTCAAAGTCCCTTAAAAATTTTCCAATTTTTGTCCCAATTCTTCCCATTCCCATTGAAACTTTTCAAATCCCTCTCAAAATTGTTGAAATTCTCTTGAAGCTTTTAAAATTCTCTCTAGAATTTTCAAAATCCATGGCCACATGTTTACAATTTCACGTCAAAAAATGGCTAAAATTCCAGTTGAAATTTTTTCAAAGTCCCTGAAAAATTTTTCAATTTTTGTCCCAATTCTTCCCATTCCCATGGAAACTTTTCAAATCCCTCTCAAAATTGTTGAAATTCTCTTGAAGCTTTTAAAATTCTCTCTAGAATTTTCAAAATCCATGGCCACATGTTTACAATTTCACGTCAAAAAATGGCTAAAATTCCAGTTGAAATTTTTTCAAAGTCCCTGAAAAATTTTTCAATTTTTGTCCCAATTCTTCCCATTCCCATGGAAACTTTTCAAATCCCTCTCAAAATTGTTGAAATTCTCTTGAAGCTTTTAAAATTCTCTCTAGAATTTTCAAAATCCATGGCCACATGTTTACAATTTCACATAAAAAAATGGCTAAAATTCCAGTTGAAATTTTTTCAAAGTCCCTTAAAAATTTTCCAATTTTTGTCCCAATTCTTCCCATTCCCATTGAAACTTTTCAAATCCCTCTCAAAATTGTTGAAATTCTCTTGAAGCTTTTAAAATTCTCTCTAGAATTTTCAAAATCCATGGCCACATGTTTACAATTTCACGTCAAAATTGCTAAAATTCCAGTTGAAATTTTTTCAAAGTCCCTTCAAAATTTTCCAATTTTTGTCCCAATTCTTCCCATTCCCATTGAAACTTTTCAAATCCCTCTCAAAATTGTTGAAATTCTCTTGAAGCTTTTAAAATTCTCTCTAGAATTTTCAAAATCCATGGCCACATGTTTACAATTTCACGTCAAAATTGCTAAAATTCCAGTTGAAATTTTTTCAAAGTCCCTTAAAAATTTTCCAATTTTTGTCCCAATTCTTCCCATTCCCATTGAAACTTTTCAAATCCCTCTCAAAATTGTTGAAATTCTGTTGAAGCTTTTAAAATTCTCTCTAGAATTTTCAAAATCCACGTCCACGTTTACAATTTCACGTCAAAAAATGGCTAAAATTCCAGTTGAAATTTTTTCAAAGTCCCTTAAAACTTTTCCAATTTTTGTCCCAATTCTTCCCATTCCCATTGAAACTTTTCAAATCCCTCTCAAAATTGTTGAAATTCTCTTGAAGCTTTTAAAATTCTCTCTAGAATTTTCAAAATCCATGGCCACATGTTTACAATTTCACATAAAAAAATGGCTAAAATTCCAGTTGAAATTTTTTCAAAGTCCCTGAAAAATTTTCCAATTTTTGTCCCAATTCTTCCCATTCCATGGAAACTTTTCAAATCCCTCTCAAAATTGTTGAAATTCTGTTGAAGCTTTTAAAATTCTCTCTAGAATTTTCAAAATCCATGGCCACATGTTTACAATTTCACATAAAAAAATTGCTAAAATTCCAGTTGAAATTTTTTCAAAGTCCCTTAAAAATTTTCCAATTTTTGTCCCAATTCTTCCCATTCCCATTGAAACTTTTCAAATCCCTCTCAAAATTGTTGAAATTCTCTTGAAGCTTTTAAAATTCTCTCTAGAATTTTCAAAATCCATGGCCACATGTTTACAATTTCACGTCAAAAAATGGCTAAAATTCCAGTTGAAATTTTTTCAAAGTCCCTGAAAAATTTTTCAATTTTTGTCCCAATTCTTCCCATTCCCATGGAAACTTTTCAAATCCCTCTCAAAATTGTTGAAATTCTCTTGAAGCTTTTAAAATTCTCTCTAGAATTTTCAAAATCCATGGCCACATGTTTACAATTTCACGTCAAAAAATGGCTAAAATTCCAGTTGAAATTTTTTCAAAGTCCCTTAAAAATTTTCCAATTTTTGTCCCAATTCTTCCCATTCCCATGGAAACTTTTCAAATCCCTCTCAAAATTGTTGAAATTCTCTTGAAGCTTTTAAAATTCTCTCTAGAATTTTCAAAATCCATGGCCACATGTTTACAATTTCACGTCAAAAATGGCTAAAATTCCAGTTGAAATTTTTTCAAAGTCCCTTAAAAATTTTCCAATTTTTGTCCCAATTCTTCCCATTCCCATTGAAACTTTTCAAATCCCTCTCAAAATTGTTGAAATTCTGTTGAAGCTTTTAAAATTCTCTCTAGAATTTTCAAAATCCATGTCCACATGTTTACAATTTCACGTCAAAATTGCTAAAATTCCAGTTGAAATTTTTTCAAAGTCCCTTCAAAATTTTCCAATTTTTGTCCCAATTCTTCCCATTCCCATTGAAACTTTTCAAATCCCTCTCAAAATTGTTGAAATTCTCTTGAAGCTTTTAAAATTCTCTCTAGAATTTTCAAAATCCATGGCCACATGTTTACAATTTCACGTCAAAAAATGGCTAAAATTCCAGTTGAAATTTTTTCAAAGTCCCTTAAAACTTTTCCAATTTTTGTCCCAATTCTTCCCATTCCCATTGAAACTTTTCAAATCCCTCTCAAAATTGTTGAAATTCTCTTGAAGCTTTAAAAATTCTCTCTAGAATTTTCAAAATCCATGTCCACATGTTTACAATTTCACGTCAAAAAATGGCTAAAATTCCAGTTGAAATTTTTTCAAAGTCCCTGAAAAATTTTCCAATTTTTGTCCCAATTCTTCCCATTCCCATGGAAACTTTTCAAATCCCTCTCAAAATTGTAGAAATTCTGTTAAAGCTTTTAAAATTCTCTCTAGAATTTTCAAAATCCATGTCCACATGTTTACAATTTCACGTAAAAAAATTGCTAAAATTCCAGTTGAAATTTTTTCAAAGTCTCTTAAAAGTTTTCCAATTTTTGTCCCAATTCTTCCCATTCCCATTGAAACTTTTCAAATCCCTCTCAAAATTGTTGAAATTCTGTTGAAGCTTTTAAAATTCTCTCTAGAATTTCCAAAATCCATGGCCACATGTTTACAATTTCACATAAAAAATGGCTAAAATTCCAGTTGAAATTTTTTCAAAGTCCCTGAAAAATTTTCCAATTTTTGTCCCAATTCTTCCCATTCCCATGGAAACTTTTCAAATCCCTCTCAAAATTGTAGAAATTCTCTTGAAGCTTTTAAAATTCTCTCTAGAATTTTCAAAATCCATGGCCACATGTTTACAATTTCACGTCAAAAAATGGCTAAAATTCCAGTTGAAATTTTTTCAAAGTCCCTGAAAAATTTTCCAATTTTTGTCCCAATTCTTCCCATTCCCATTGAAACTTTTCAAATCCCTCTCAAAATTGTTGAAATTCTCTTGAAGCTTTTAAAATTCTCTCTAGAATTTTCAAAATCCATGTCCACATGTTTACAATTTCACATAAAAAAATTGCTAAAATTCCAGTTGAAATTTTTTCAAAGTCCCTTAAAAATTTTCCAATTTTTGTCCCAATTCTTCCCATTCCCATTGAAACTTTTCAAATCCCTCTCAAAATTGTAGAAATTCTCTTGAAGCTTTTAAAATTCTCTCTAGAATTTTCAAAATCCATGTCCACATGTTTACAATTTCACGTAAAAAAATGGCTAAAATTCCAGTTGAAATTTTTTCAAAGTCCCTTCAAAATTTTCCAATTTTTGTCCCAATTTGTCCCATTCCCATTGAAACTTTTCAAATCCCTCTCAAAATTGTAGAAATTCTCTTGAAGCTTTTAAAATTCTCTCTAGAATTTTCAAAATCCATGCCCACATGTTTACAATTTCACGTCAAAAAATGGCTAAAATTCCAGTTGAAATTTTTTCAAAGTCCCTTAAAAATTTTCCAATTTTTGTCCCAATTCTTCCCATTCCCATTGAAACTTTTCAAATCCCTCTCAAAATTGTTGAAATTCTCTTGAAGCTTTTAAAATTCTCTCTAGAATTTTCAAAATCCACGTCCACATGTTTACAATTTCACGTCAAAAAATGGCTAAAATTCCAGTTGAAATTTTTTCAAAGTCCCTTAAAACTTTTCCCATTTTTGTCCCAATTCTTCCCATTCCCATTGAAACTTTTCAAATCCCTCTCAAAATTGTTGAAATTCTCTTGAAGCTTTTAAAATTCTCTCTAGAATTTTCAAAATCCATGGCCACATGTTTACAATTTCACGTCAAAAAATGGCTAAAATTCCAGTTGAAATTTTTTCAAAGTCCCTTAAAACTTTTCCAATTTTTGTCCCAATTCTTCCCATTCCCATTGAAACTTTTCAAATCCCTCTCAAAATTGTAGAAATTCTGTTAAAGCTTTTAAAATTCTCTCTAGAATTTTCAAAATCCATGTCCACATGTTTACAATTTCACATAATAAAATTGCTAAAATTCCAGTTGAAATTTTTCAAAGTCCCTTAAAAATTTTCCAATTTTTGTCCCAATTCTTCCCATTCCCATTGAAACTTTTCAAATCCCTCTCAAAATTGTTGAAATTCTCTTGAAGCTTTTAAAATTCTCTCTAGAATTTTCAAAATCCATGGCCACATGTTTACAATTTCACGTCAAAAAATGGCTAAAATTCCAGTTGAAATTTTTTCAAAGTCCCTTAAAAATTTTCCAATTTTTGTCCCAATTCTTCCCATTCCCATTGAAACTTTTCAAATCCCTCTCAAAATTGTTGAAATTCTCTTGAAGCTTTTAAAATTCTCTCTAGAATTTTCAAAATCCATGGCCACATGTTTACAATTTCACGTCAAAAAATGGCTAAAATTCCAGTTGAAATTTTTTCAAAGTCCCTTCAAAATTTTCGAATTTTTGTCCCAATTCTTCCCATTCCCATTGAAACTTTTCAAATCCCTCTCAAAATTGTTGAAATTCTCTTGAAGCTTTTAAAATTCTCTCTAGAATTTTCAAAATCCATGGCCACATGTTTACAATTTCACGTCAAAATATGGCTAAAATTCCAGTTGAAATTTTTTCAAAGTCCCTTCAAAATTTTCCAATTTTTGTCCCAATTCTTCCCATTCCCATTGAAACTTTTCAAATCCCTCTCAAAATTGTTGAAATTCTCTTGAAGCTTTTAAAATTCTCTCTAGAATTTTCAAAATCCACGTCCACATGTTTACAATTTCACGTCAAAAAATGGCTAAAATTCCAGTTGAAATTTTTTCAAAGTCCCTTAAAAATTTTCCAATTTTTGTCCCAATTCTTCCCATTCCCATGGAAACTTTTCAAATCCCTCTCAAAATTGTTGAAATTCTCTTGAAGCTTTTAAAATTCTCTCTAGAATTTTCAAAATCCATGGCCACATGTTTACAATTTCACGTCAAAAAATGGCTAAAATTCCAGTTGAAATTTTTTCAAAGTCCCTTAAAAATTTTCCCATTTTTGTCCCAATTCTTCCCATTCCCATTGAAACTTTTCAAATCCCTCTCAAAATTGTTGAAATTCTCTTGAAGCTTTTAAAATTCTCTCTAGAATTTTCAAAATCCATGTCCACATGTTTACAATTTCACGTCAAAATTGCTAAAATTCCAGTTGAAATTTTTTCAAAGTCCCTTCAAAATTTTCCCATTTTTGTCCCAATTCTTCCCATTCCCATTGAAACTTTTCAAATCCCTCTCAAAATTGTTGAAATTCTCTTGAAGCTTTTAAAATTCTCTCTAGAATTTTCAAAATCCATGGCCACATGTTTACAATTTCACATAAAAAAATGGCTAAAATTCCAGTTGAAATTTTTTCAAAGTCCCTGAAAAATTTTCCAATTTTTGTCCTAATTCTTCCCATTCCCATGGAAACTTTTCAAATCCCTCTCAAAATTGTTGAAATTCTGTTGAAGCTTTTAAAATTCTCTCTAGAATTTTCAAAATCCATGGCCACATGTTTACAATTTCACATAAAAAAATTGCTAAAATTCCAGTTGAAATTTTTTCAAAGTCCCTTAAAAATTTTCCAATTTTTGTCCCAATTCTTCCCATTCCCATTGAAACTTTTCAAATCCCTCTCAAAATTGTTGAAATTCTCTTGAAGCTTTTAAAATTCTCTCTAGAATTTTCAAAATCCATGGCCACATGTTTACAATTTCACGTCAAAATTGCTAAAATTCCAGTTGAAATTTTTTCAAAGTCCCTGAAAAATTTTCCAATTTTTGTCCCAATTCTTCCCATTCCCATGGAAACTTTTCAAATCCCTCTCAAAATTGTAGAAATTCTCTTGAAGCTTTTAAAATTCTCTCTAGAATTTTCAAAATCCATGGCCACATGTTTACAATTTCACGTCAAAAAATGGCTAAAATTCCAGTTGAAATTTTTTCAAAGTCCCTGAAAAATTTTCCAATTTTTGTCCCAATTCTTCCCATTCCCATTGAAACTTTTCAAATCCCTCTCAAAATTGTTGAAATTCTCTTGAAGCTTTTAAAATTCTCTCTAGAATTTTCAAAATCCATGGCCACATGTTTACAATTTCACGTCAAAAAATGGCTAAAATTCCAGTTGAAATTTTTTCAAAGTCCCTTAAAAATTTTCCAATTTTTGTCCCAATTCTTCCCATTCCCATTGAAACTTTTCAAATCCCTCTCAAAATTGTTGAAATTCTGTTGAAGCTTTTAAAATTCTCTCTAGAATTTTCAAAATCCATGTCCACATGTTTACAATTTCACGTCAAAATTGCTAAAATTCCAGTTGAAATTTTTTCAAAGTCCCTTCAAAATTTTCCAATTTTTGTCCCAATTCTTCCCATTCCCATTGAAACTTTTCAAATCCCTCTCAAAATTGTTGAAATTCTCTTGAAGCTTTTAAAATTCTCTCTAGAATTTTCAAAATCCATGTCCACATGTTTACAATTTCACGTCAAAATTGCTAAAATTCCAGTTGAAATTTTTTCAAAGTCCCTTAAAAATTTTCCAATTTTTGTCCCAATTCTTCCCATTCCCATTGAAACTTTTCAAATCCCTCTCAAAATTGTTGAAATTCTCTTGAAGCTTTTAAAATTCTCTCTAGAATTTTCAAAATCCACGTCCACATGTTTACAATTTCACGTCAAAAAATGGCTAAAATTCCAGTTGAAATTTTTTCAAAGTCCCTTAAAACTTTTCCAATTTTTGTCCCAATTCTTCCCATTCCCATTGAAACTTTTCAAATCCCTCTCAAAATTGTTGAAATTCTCTTGAAGCTTTTAAAATTCTCTCTAGAATTTTCAAAATCCATGGCCACATGTTTACAATTTCACGTCAAAAAATGGCTAAAATTCCAGTTGAAATTTTTTCAAAGTCCCTTAAAACTTTTCCAATTTTTGTCCCAATTCTTCCCATTCCCATTGAAACTTTTCAAATCCCTCTCAAAATTGTTGAAATTCTCTTGAAGCTTTAAAAATTCTCTCTAGAATTTTCAAAATCCATGTCCACATGTTTACAATTTCACGTCAAAAAATGGCTAAAATTCCAGTTGAAATTTTTTCAAAGTCCCTGAAAAATTTTCCAATTTTTGTCCCAATTCTTCCCATTCCCATTGAAACTTTTCAAATCCCTCTCAAAATTGTAGAAATTCTGTTAAAGCTTTTAAAATTCTCTCTAGAATTTTCAAAATCCATGTCCACATGTTTACAATTTCACGTAAAAAAATTGCTAAAATTCCAGTTGAAATTTTTTCAAAGTCTCTTAAAAGTTTTCCAATTTTTGTCCCAATTCTTCCCATTCCCATTGAAACTTTTCAAATCCCTCTCAAAATTGTTGAAATTCTGTTGAAGCTTTTAAAATTCTCTCTAGAATTTTCAAAATCCATGGCCACATGTTTACAATTTCACATAAAAAAATGGCTAAAATTCCAGTTGAAATTTTTTCAAAGTCCCTGAAAAATTTTCCAATTTTTGTCCCAATTCTTCCCATTCCCATTGAAACTTTTCAAATCCCTCTCAAAATTGTTGAAATTCTCTTGAAGCTTTTAAAATTCTCTCTAGAATTTTCAAAATCCATGGCCACATGTTTACAATTTCACGTCAAAATATGGCTAAAATTCCAGTTGAAATTTTTTCAAAGTCCCTGAAAAATTTTCCAATTTTTGTCCCAATTCTTCCCATTCCCATTGAAACTTTTCAAATCCCTCTCAAAATTGTAGAAATTCTCTTGAAGCTTTTAAAATTCTCTCTAGAATTTTCAAAATCCATGTCCACATGTTTACAATTTCACATAAAAAAATTGCTAAAATTCCAGTTGAAATTTTTTCAAAGTCCCTTAAAAATTTTCCAATTTTTGTCCCAATTCTTCCCATTCCCATTGAAACTTTTCAAATCCCTCTCAAAATTGTTGAAATTCTCTTGAAGCTTTTAAAATTCTCTCTAGAATTTTCAAAATCCATGTCCACATGTTTACAATTTCACGTCAAAAAATGGCTAAAATTCCAGTTGAAATTTTTTCAAAGTCCCTTAAAAATTTTCCAATTTTTGTCCCAATTCTTCCCATTCCCATGGAAACTTTTCAAATCCCTCTCAAAATTGTTGAAATTCTCTTGAAGCTTTTAAAATTCTCTCTAGAATTTTCAAAATCCATGGCCACATGTTTACAATTTCACGTCAAAAAATGGCTAAAATTCCAGTTGAAATTTTTTCAAAGTCCCTTAAAAATTTTCCAATTTTTGTCCCAATTCTTCCCATTCCCATGGAAACTTTTCAAATCCCTCTCAAAATTGTTGAAATTCTCTTGAAGCTTTTAAAATTCTCTCTAGAATTTTCAAAATCCATGTCCACATGTTTACAATTTCACGTCAAAATTGCTAAAATTCCAGTTGAAATTTTTTCAAAGTCCCTTCAAAATTTTCCCATTTTTGTCCCAATTCTTCCCATTCCCATTGAAACTTTTCAAATCCCTCTCAAAATTGTTGAAATTCTCTTGAAGCTTTTAAAATTCTCTCTAGAATTTTCAAAATCCATGGCCACATGTTTACAATTTCACGTCAAAAAATGGCTAAAATTCCAGTTGAAATTTTTTCAAAGTCCCTTAAAAATTTTCCAATTTTTGTCCCAATTCTTCCCATTCCCATTGAAACTTTTCAAATCCCTCTCAAAATTGTTGAAATTCTCTTGAAGCTTTTAAAATTCTCTCTAGAATTTTCAAAATCCATGGCCACATGTTTACAATTTCACGTCAAAAAATGGCTAAAATTCCAGTTGAAATTTTTTCAAAGTCCCTTAAAAATTTTCCAATTTTTGTCCCAATTCTTCCCATTCCCATGGAAACTTTTCAAATCCCTCTCAAAATTGTTGAAATTCTCTTGAAGCTTTTAAAATTCTCTCTAGAATTTTCAAAATCCATGGCCACATGTTTACAATTTCACGTCAAAATTGCTAAAATTCCAGTTGAAATTTTTTCAAAGTCCCTTCAAAATTTTCCCATTTTTGTCCCAATTCTTCCCATTCCCATTGAAACTTTTCAAATCCCTCTCAAAATTGTAGAAATTCTGTTAAAGCTTTTAAAATTCTCTCTAGAATTTTCAAAATCCATGTCCACATGTTTACAATTTCACGTAAAAAAATTGCTAAAATTCCAGTTGAAATTTTTTCAAAGTCTCTTAAAAGTTTTCCAATTTTTGTCCCAATTCTTCCCATTCCCATTGAAACTTTTCAAATCCCTCTCAAAATTGTTGAAATTCTCTTGAAGCTTTTAAAATTCTCTCTAGAATTTCCAAAATCCATGGCCACATGTTTACAATTTCACGTCATAAAATTGCTAAAATTCCAGTTGAAATTTTTTCAAAGTCCCTTAAAAATTTTCCCATTTTTGTCCCAATTCTTCCCATTCCCATTGAAACTTTTCAAATCCCTCTCAAAATTGTTGAAATTCTCTTGAAGCTTTTAAAATTCTCTCTAGAATTTTCAAAATCCATGGCCACATGTTTACAATTTCACGTCAAAATTGCTAAAATTCCAGTTGAAATTTTTTCAAAGTCCCTTAAAAATTTTCCCATTTTTGTCCCAATTCTTCCCATTCCCATTGAAACTTTTCAAATCCCTCTCAAAATTGTTGAAATTCTCTTGAAGCTTTTAAAATTCTCTCTAGAATTTTCAAAATCCATGTCCACATGCTTACAATTTCACGTCAAAAAATGGCTAAAATTCCAGTTGAAATTTTTTCAAAGTCCCTTAAAAATTTTCCAATTTTTGTCCCAATTCTTCCCATTCCCATTGAAACTTTTCAAATCCCTCTCAAAATTGTTGAAATTCTGTTGAAGCTTTTAAAATTCTCTCTAGAATTTTCAAAATCCATGTCCACATGCTTACAATTTCACATAAAAAAATTGCTAAAATTCCAGTTGAAATTTTTTCAAAGTCCCTTAAAAATTTTCCAATTTTTGTCCCAATTCTTCCCATTCCCATTGAAACTTTTCAAATCCCTCTCAAAATTGTTGAAATTCTGTTAAAGCTTTTAAAATTCTCTCTAGAATTTTCAAAATCCATGTCCACATGTTTACAATTTCACATAAAAAAATTGCTAAAATTCCAGTTGAAATTTTTTCAAAGTCCCTTAAAAATTTTCCAATTTTTGTCCCAATTCTTCCCATTCCCATGGAAACTTTTCAAATCCCTCTCAAAATTGTTGAAATTCTCTTGAAGCTTTTAAAATTCTCTCTAGAATTTTCAAAATCCATGGCCACATGTTTACAATTTCACATAAAAAAATGGCTAAAATTCCAGTTGAAATTTTTTCAAAGTCCCTTAAAAATTTTCCAGTTTTTGTCCCAATTCTTCCCATTCCCATTGAAACTTTTCAAATCCCTCTCAAAATAGTTGAAATTCTCTTGAAGCTTTTAAAATTCTCTCTAGAATTTTCAAAATCCATGGCCACATGTTTACAATTTCACGTCATAAAATGGCTAAAATTCCAGTTGAAATTTTTTCAAAGTCCCTTAAAAATTTTCCCATTTTTGTCCCAATTCTTCCCATTCCCATTGAAACTTTTCAAATCCCTCTCAAAATTGTTGAAATTCTGTTGAAGCTTTTAAAATTCTCTCTAGAATTTTCAAAATCCATGTCCACATGTTTACAATTTCACGTCAAAATGGCTAAAATTCCAGTTGAAATTTTTTCAAAGTCCCTTAAAAATTTTCCCATTTTTGTCCCAATTCTTCCCATTCCCATTGAAACTTTTCAAATCCCTCTCAAAATTGTTGAAATTCTCTTGAAGCTTTTAAAATTCACTCTAGAATTTTCAAAATCCATGTCCACATGCTTACAATTTCACGTCAAAAAATGGCTAAAATTCCAGTTGAAATTTTTTCAAAGTCCCTTAAAAATTTTCCAATTTTTGTCCCAATTCTTCCCATTCCCATTGAAACTTTTCAAATCCCTCTCCAAATTGTTGATATTCTGTTGAAGCTTTTAAAATTCTCTCTAGAATTTTCAAAATCCATGTCCACATGCTTACAATTTCACATAAAAAAATTGCTAAAATTCCAGTTGAAATTTTTTCAAAGTCCCTTAAAAATTTTCCAATTTTTGTCCCAATTCTTCCCATTCCCATTGAAACTTTTCAAATCCCTCTCAAAATTGTTGAAATTCTCTTGAAGCTTTTAAAATTCTCTCTAGAATTTTCAAAATCCATGTCCACATGTTTACAATTTCACATAAAAAAATTGCTAAAATTCCAGTTGAAATTTTTTCAAAGTCCCTTAAAAATTTTCCAATTTTTGTCCCAATTCGTCCCATTCCCATTGAAACTTTTCAAATCCCTCTCAAAATTGTTGAAATTCTCTTGAAGCTTTTAAAATTCTCTCTAGAATTTTCAAAATCCATGGCCACATGTTTACAATTTCACGTCAAAAAAATGCTAAAATTCCAGTTGAAATTTTTTCAAAGTCCCTTAAAAATTTTCCAATTTTTGTCCCAATTCTTCCCATTCCCATTGAAACTTTTCAAATCCCTCTCAAAATTGTTGAAATTCTCTTGAAGCTTTTAAAATTCTCTCTAGAATTTTCAAAATCCATGGCCACATGTTTACAATTTCACATAAAAAAATTGCTAAAATTCCAGTTGAAATTTTTTCAAAGTCCCTTAAAAATTTTCCAATTTTTGTCCCAATTCTTCCCATTCCCATTGAAACTTTTCAAATCCCTCTCAAAATTGTAGAAATTCTGTTAAAGCTTTTAAAATTCTCTCTAGAATTTTCAAAATCCATGGCCACATGTTTACAATTTCACGTAAAAAAATTGCTAAAATTCCAGTTGAAATTTTTTCAAAGTCTCTTAAAAGTTTTCCAATTTTTGTCCCAATTCTTCCCATTCCCATTGAAACTTTTCAAATCCCTCTCAAAATTGTTGAAATTCTCTTGAAGCTTTTAAAATTCTCTCTAGAATTTTCAAAATCCATGTCCACATGTTTACAATTTCACGTCAAAAAATGGCTAAAATTCCAGTTGAAATTTTTTCAAAGTCCCTTAAAAATTTTCCCATTTTTGTCCCAATTCTTCCCATTCCCATTGAAACTTTTCAAATCCCTCTCAAAATTGTTGAAATTCTGTTGAAGCTTTTAAAATTCTCTCTAGAATTTTCAAAATCCATGTCCACATGTTTACAATTTCACGTCAAAATTGCTAAAATTCCAGTTGAAATTTTTTCAAAGTCCCTTAAAAATTTTCCCATTTTTGTCCCAATTCTTCCCATTCCCATTGAAACTTTTCAAATCCCTCTCAAAATTGTTGAAATTCTCTTGAAGCTTTTAAAATTCTCTCTAGAATTTTCAAAATCCATGGCCACATACTTACAATTTCACGTCAAAAAATGGCTAAAATTCCAGTTGAAATTTTTTCAAAGTCCCTTAAAAATTTTCCAATTTTTGTCCCAATTCTTCCCATTCCCATTGAAACTTTTCAAATCCCTCTCAAAATTGTTGAAATTCTGTTGAAGCTTTTAAAATTCTCTCTAGAATTTTCAAAATCCATGTCCACATGTTTACAATTTCACGTCAAAATGGCTAAAATTCCAGTTGAAATTTTTTCAAAGTCCCTTAAAAATTTTCCCATTTTTGTCCCAATTCTTCCCATTCCCATTGAAACTTTTCAAATCCCTCTCAAAATTGTTGAAATTCTCTTGAAGCTTTTAAAATTCACTCTAGAATTTTCAAAATCCATGTCCACATGCTTACAATTTCACGTCAAAAAATGGCTAAAATTCCAGTTGAAATTTTTTCAAAGTCCCTTAAAAATTTTCCAATTTTTGTCCCAATTCTTCCCATTCCCATTGAAACTTTTCAAATCCCTCTCCAAATTGTTGATATTCTGTTGAAGCTTTTAAAATTCTCTCTAGAATTTTCAAAATCCATGTCCACATGCTTACAATTTCACATAAAAAAATTGCTAAAATTCCAGTTGAAATTTTTTCAAAGTCCCTTAAAAATTTTCCAATTTTTGTCCCAATTCTTCCCATTCCCATTGAAACTTTTCAAATCCCTCTCAAAATTGTTGAAATTCTGTTAAAGCTTTTAAAATTCTCTCTAGAATTTTCAAAATCCATGTCCACATGTTTACAATTTCACATAAAAAAATTGCTAAAATTCCAGTTGAAATTTTTTCAAAGTCCCTTAAAAATTTTCCAATTTTTGTCCCAATTCGTCCCATTCCCATTGAAACTTTTCAAATCCCTCTCAAAATTGTTGAAATTCTCTTGAAGCTTTTAAAATTCTCTCTAGAATTTTCAAAATCCATGGCCACATGTTTACAATTTCACATAAAAAATGGCTAAAATTCCAGTTGAAATTTTTTCAAAGTCCCTTAAAAATTTTCCAATTTTTGTCCCAATTCTTCCCATTCCCATTGAAACTTTTCAAATCCCTCTCAAAATTGTTGAAATTCTCTTGAAGCTTTTAAAATTCTCTCTAGAATTTTCAAAATCCATGGCCACATGTTTACAATTTCACATAAAAAAATTGCTAAAATTCCAGTTGAAATTTTTTCAAAGTCCCTTAAAAATTTTCCCATTTTTGTCCCAATTCTTCCCATTCCCATTGAAACTTTTCAAATCCCTCTCAAAATTGTTGAAATTCTCTTGAAGCTTTTAAAATTCACTCTAGAATTTTCAAAATCCATGTCCACATGCTTACAATTTCACGTCAAAAAATGGCTAAAATTCCAGTTGAAATTTTTTCAAAGTCCCTTAAAAATTTTCCAATTTTTGTCCCAATTCTTCCCATTCCCATTGAAACTTTTCAAATCCCTCTCCAAATTGTTGATATTCTGTTGAAGCTTTTAAAATTCTCTCTAGAATTTTCAAAATCCATGTCCACATGCTTACAATTTCACATAAAAAAATTGCTAAAATTCCAGTTGAAATTTTTTCCAAGTCCCTTAAAAATTTTCCAATTTTTGTCCCAATTCTTCCCATTCCCATTGAAACTTTTCAAATCCCTCTCAAAATTGTTGAAATTCTCTTGAAGCTTTTAAAATTCTCTCTAGAATTTTCAAAATCCATGTCCACATGTTTACAATTTCACATAAAAAAATTGCTAAAATTCCAGTTGAAATTTTTTCAAAGTCCCTTAAAAATTTTCCAATTTTTGTCCCAATTCGTCCCATTCCCATTGAAACTTTTCAAATCCCTCTCAAAATTGTTGAAATTCTCTTGAAGCTTTTAAAATTCTCTCTAGAATTTTCAAAATCCATGGCCACATGTTTACAATTTCACGTCAAAAAAATGCTAAAATTCCAGTTGAAATTTTTTCAAAGTCCCTTAAAAATTTTCCAATTTTTGTCCCAATTCTTCCCATTCCCATTGAAACTTTTCAAATCCCTCTCAAAATTGTTGAAATTCTCTTGAAGCTTTTAAAATTCTCTCTAGAATTTTCAAAATCCATGGCCACATGTTTACAATTTCACATAAAAAAATTGCTAAAATTCCAGTTGAAATTTTTTCAAAGTCCCTTAAAAATTTTCCAATTTTTGTCCCAATTCTTCCCATTCCCATTGAAACTTTTCAAATCCCTCTCAAAATTGTAGAAATTCTGTTAAAGCTTTTAAAATTCTCTCTAGAATTTTCAAAATCCATGGCCACATGTTTACAATTTCACGTAAAAAAATTGCTAAAATTCCAGTTGAAATTTTTTCAAAGTCTCTTAAAAGTTTTCCAATTTTTGTCCCAATTCTTCCCATTCCCATTGAAACTTTTCAAATCCCTCTCAAAATTGTTGAAATTCTCTTGAAGCTTTTAAAATTCTCTCTAGAATTTTCAAAATCCATGTCCACATGTTTACAATTTCACGTCAAAAAATGGCTAAAATTCCAGTTGAAATTTTTTCAAAGTCCCTTAAAAATTTTCCCATTTTTGTCCCAATTCTTCCCATTCCCATTGAAACTTTTCAAATCCCTCTCAAAATTGTTGAAATTCTGTTGAAGCTTTTAAAATTCTCTCTAGAATTTTCAAAATCCATGTCCACATGTTTACAATTTCACGTCAAAATTGCTAAAATTCCAGTTGAAATTTTTTCAAAGTCCCTTAAAAATTTTCCCATTTTTGTCCCAATTCTTCCCATTCCCATTGAAACTTTTCAAATCCCTCTCAAAATTGTTGAAATTCTCTTGAAGCTTTTAAAATTCTCTCTAGAATTTTCAAAATCCATGGCCACATACTTACAATTTCACGTCAAAAAATGGCTAAAATTCCAGTTGAAATTTTTTCAAAGTCCCTTAAAAATTTTCCAATTTTTGTCCCAATTCTTCCCATTCCCATTGAAACTTTTCAAATCCCTCTCAAAATTGTTGAAATTCTGTTGAAGCTTTTAAAATTCTCTCTAGAATTTTCAAAATCCATGTCCACATGTTTACAATTTCACGTCAAAATGGCTAAAATTCCAGTTGAAATTTTTTCAAAGTCCCTTAAAAATTTTCCCATTTTTGTCCCAATTCTTCCCATTCCCATTGAAACTTTTCAAATCCCTCTCAAAATTGTTGAAATTCTCTTGAAGCTTTTAAAATTCACTCTAGAATTTTCAAAATCCATGTCCACATGCTTACAATTTCACGTCAAAAAATGGCTAAAATTCCAGTTGAAATTTTTTCAAAGTCCCTTAAAAATTTTCCAATTTTTGTCCCAATTCTTCCCATTCCCATTGAAACTTTTCAAATCCCTCTCCAAATTGTTGATATTCTGTTGAAGCTTTTAAAATTCTCTCTAGAATTTTCAAAATCCATGTCCACATGCTTACAATTTCACATAAAAAAATTGCTAAAATTCCAGTTGAAATTTTTTCAAAGTCCCTTAAAAATTTTCCAATTTTTGTCCCAATTCTTCCCATTCCCATTGAAACTTTTCAAATCCCTCTCAAAATTGTTGAAATTCTGTTAAAGCTTTTAAAATTCTCTCTAGAATTTTCAAAATCCATGTCCACATGTTTACAATTTCACATAAAAAAATTGCTAAAATTCCAGTTGAAATTTTTTCAAAGTCCCTTAAAAATTTTCCAATTTTTGTCCCAATTCTTCCCATTCCCATTGAAACTTTTCAAATCCCTCTCAAAATTGTTGAAATTCTCTTGAAGCTTTTAAAATTCTCTCTAGAATTTTCAAAATCCATGGCCACATGTTTACAATTTCACATAAAAAAATTGCTAAAATTCCAGTTGAAATTTTTTCAAAGTCCCTTAAAAATTTTCCCATTTTTGTCCCAATTCTTCCCATTCCCATTGAAACTTTTCAAATCCCTCTCAAAATTGTTGAAATTCTCTTGAAGCTTTTAAAATTCTCTCTAGAATTTTCAAAATCCATGGCCACATGTTTACAATTTCACGTCAAAAAATGGCTAAAATTCCAGTTGAAATTTTTTCAAAGTCCCTTAAAAATTTTCCAATTTTTGTCCCAATTCTTCCCATTCCCATTGAAACTTTTCAAATCCCTCTCAAAATTGTTGAAATTCTCTTGAAGCTTTTAAAATTCTCTCTAGAATTTTCAAAATCCATGTCCACATGTTTACAATTTCACATAAAAAAATGGCTAAAATTCCAGTTGAAATTTTTTCAAAGTCCCTTAAAAATTTTCCCATTTTTGTCCCAATTCTTCCCATTCCCATTGAAACTTTTCAAATCCCTCTCAAAATTGTTGAAATTCTCTTGAAGCTTTTAAAATTCTCTCTAGAATTTTCAAAATCCATGGCCACATGTTTACAATTTCACATAAAAAAATTGCTAAAATTCCAGTTGAAATTTTTTCAAAGTCCCTTAAAAATTTTCCCATTTTTGTCCCAATTCTTCCCATTCCCATTGAAACTTTTCAAATCCCTCTCAAAATTGTTGAAATTCTCTTGAAGCTTTTAAAATTCTCTCTAGAATTTTCAAAATCCATGGCCACATGTTTACAATTTCACGTCAAAAAATGGCTAAAATTCCAGTTGAAATTTTTTCAAAGTCCCTTAAAAATTTTCCAATTTTTGTCCCAATTCTTCCCATTCCCATTGAAACTTTTCAAATCCCTCTCAAAATTGTTGAAATTCTGTTAAAGCTTTTAAAATTCTCTCTAGAATTTTCAAAATCCATGTCCACATGTTTACAATTTCACATAAAAAAATTGCTAAAATTCCAGTTGAAATTTTTTCAAAGTCCCTTAAAAATTTTCCAATTTTTGTCCCAATTCGTCCCATTCCCATTGAAACTTTTCAAATCCCTCTCAAAATTGTTGAAATTCTCTTGAAGCTTTTAAAATTCTCTCTAGAATTTTCAAAATCCATGGCCACATGTTTACAATTTCACATAAAAAATGGCTAAAATTCCAGTTGAAATTTTTTCAAAGTCCCTTAAAAATTTTCCAATTTTTGTCCCAATTCTTCCCATTCCCATTGAAACTTTTCAAATCCCTCTCAAAATTGTTGAAATTCTCTTGAAGCTTTTAAAATTCTCTCTAGAATTTTCAAAATCCATGGCCACATGTTTACAATTTCACATAAAAAAATTGCTAAAATTCCAGTTGAAATTTTTTCAAAGTCCCTTAAAAATTTTCCAATTTTTGTCCCAATTCTTCCCATTCCCATTGAAACTTTTCAAATCCCTCTCAAAATTGTAGAAATTCTGTTAAAGCTTTTAAAATTCTCTCTAGAATTTTCAAAATCCATGTCCACATGTTTACAATTTCACGTAAAAAAATTGCTAAAATTCCAGTTGAAATTTTTTCAAAGTCTCTTAAAAGTTTTCCAATTTTTGTCCCAATTCTTCCCATTCCCATTGAAACTTTTCAAATCCCTCTCAAAATTGTTGAAATTCTCTTGAAGCTTTTAAAATTCTCTCTAGAATTTTCAAAATCCATGTCCACATGTTTACAATTTCACGTCAAAAAATGGCTAAAATTCCAGTTGAAATTTTTTCAAAGTCCCTTAAAAATTTTCCCATTTTTGTCCCAATTCTTCCCATTCCCATTGAAACTTTTCAAATCCCTCTCAAAATTGTTGAAATTCTCTTGAAGCTTTTAAAATTCTCTCTAGAATTTTCAAAATCCACGGCCACATGTTTACAATTTCACATAAAAAAATGGCTAAAATTCCAGTTGAAATTTTTTCAAACTCCCTTAAAAATTTTCCCATTTTTGTCCCAATTCTTCCCATTCCCATTGAAACTTTTCAAATCCCTCTCAAAATTGTTGAAATTCTCTTGAAGCTTTTAAAATTCTCTCTAGAATTTTCAAAATCCATGTCCACATACTTACAATTTCACGTCAAAAAATGGCTAAAATTCCAGTTGAAATTTTTTCAAAGTCCCTTAAAAATTTTCCAATTTTTGTCCCAATTCTTCCCATTCCCATTGAAACTTTTCAAATCCCTCTCAAAATTGTTGAAATTCTCTTGAAGCTTTTAAAATTCTCTCTAGAATTTTCAAAATCCATGTCCACATGCTTACAATTTCACATAAAAAATTGCTAAAATTCCAGTTGAAATTTTTTCAAAGTCCCTTAAAAATTTTCCAATTTTTGTCCCAATTCTTCCCATTCCCATTGAAACTTTTCAAATCCCTCTCAAAATTGTTGAAATTCTGTTAAAGCTTTTAAAATTCTCTCTAGAATTTTCAAAATCCATGGCCACATGTTTACAATTTCACATAAAAAAATTGCTAAAATTCCAGTTGAAATTTTTTCAAAGTCCCTTAAAAATTTTCCAATTTTTGTCCCAATTCTTCCCATTCCCATTGAAACTTTTCAAATCCCTCTCAAAATTGTTGAAATTCTCTTGAAGCTTTTAAAATTCTCTCTAGAATTTTCAAAATCCATGGCCACATGTTTACAATTTCACATAAAAAAATTGCTAAAATTCCAGTTGAAATTTTTTCAAAGTCCCTTAAAAATTTTCCCATTTTTGTCCCAATTCTTCCCATTCCCATTGAAACTTTTCAAATCCCTCTCAAAATTGTTGAAATTCTCTTGAAGCTTTTAAAATTCTCTCTAGAATTTTCAAAATCCATGGCCACATGTTTACAATTTCACGTCAAAAAATGGCTAAAATTCCAGTTGAAATTTTTTCAAAGTCCCTTAAAAATTTTCCAATTTTTGTCCCAATTCTTCCCATTCCCATTGAAACTTTTCAAATCCCTCTCAAAATTGTTGAAATTCTCTTGAAGCTTTTAAAATTCTCTCTAGAATTTTCAAAATCCATGTCCACATGTTTACAATTTCACATAAAAAAATGGCTAAAATTCCAGTTGAAATTTTTTCAAAGTCCCTTAAAAATTTTCCCATTTTTGTCCCAATTCTTCCCATTCCCATTGAAACTTTTCAAATCCCTCTCAAAATTGTTGAAATTCTCTTGAAGCTTTTAAAATTCTCTCTAGAATTTTCAAAATCCATGGCCACATGTTTACAATTTAACATAAAAAAATTGCTAAAATTCCAGTTGAAATTTTTTCAAAGTCCCTTAAAAATTTTCCCATTTTTGTCCCAATTCTTCCCATTCCCATTGAAACTTTTCAAATCCCTCTCAAAATTGTTGAAATTCTCTTGAAGCTTTTAAAATTCTCTCTAGAATTTTCAAAATCCATGGCCACATGTTTACAATTTCACGTCAAAAAATGGCTAAAATTCCAGTTGAAATTTTTTCAAAGTCCCTTAAAAATTTTCCAATTTTTGTCCCAATTCTTCCCATTCCCATTGAAACTTTTCAAATCCCTCTCAAAATTGTTGAAATTCTCTTGAAGCTTTTAAAATTCTCTCTAGAATTTTCAAAATCCATGGCCACATGTTTACAATTTCACGTCAAAAAATGGCTAAAATTCCAGTTGAAATTTTTTCAAAGTCCCTTAAAAATTTTCCCATTTTTGTCCCAATTCTTCCCATTCCCATTGAAACTTTTCAAATCCCTCTCAAAAGTGTTGAAATTCTCTTGAAGCTTTTAAAATTCTCTCTAGAATTTTCAAAATCCATGTCCACATGTTTACAATTTCACGTCAAAATTGCTAAAATTCCAGTTGAAATTTTTTCAAAGTCCCTTAAAAATTTTCCCATTTTTGTCCCAATTCTTCCCATTCCCATTGAAACTTTTCAAATCCCTCTCAAAATTGTTGAAATTCTCTTGAAGCTTTTAAAATTCTCTCTAGAATTTTCAAAATCCATGTCCACATGCTTACAATTTCACGTCAAAAAATTGCTAAAATTCCAGTTGAAATTTTTTCAAAGTCCCTTAAAAATTTTCCAATTTTTGTCCCAATTCTTCCCATTCCCACTGAAACTTTTCAAATCCCTCTCCAAATTGTTGAAATTCTGTTGAAGCTTTTAAAATTCTCTCTAGAATTTTCAAAATCCATGTCCACATGCTTACAATTTCACATAAAAAATTGCTAAAATTCCAGTTGAAATTTTTTCAAAGTCCCTTAAAAATTTTCCCATTTTTGTCCCAATTCTTCCCATTCCCATTGAAACTTTTCAAATCCCTCTCAAAATTGTTGAAATTCTCTTGAAGCTTTTAAAATTCTCTCTAGAATTTTCAAAATCCATGTCCACATGTTTACAATTTCACATAAAAAATTGCTAAAATTCCAGTTGAAATTTTTTCAAAGTCCCTTAAAAATTTTCCAATTTTTGTCCCAATTCTTCCCATTCCCATTGAAACTTTTCAAATCCCTCTCAAAATTGTTGAAATTCTGTTGAAGCTTTTAAAATTCTCTCTAGAATTTTCAAAATCCATGTCCACATGTTTACAATTTCACGTCAAAATGGCTAAAATTCCAGTTGAAATTTTTTCAAAGTCCCTGAAAAATTTTTCAATTTTTGTCCCAATTCTTCCCATTCCCATTGAAACTTTTCAAATCCCTCTCAAAATTGTTGAAATTCTCTTGAAGCTTTTAAAATTCACTCTAGAATTTTCAAAATCCATGTCCACATGCTTACAATTTCACGTCAAAAAATGGCTAAAATTCCAGTTGAAATTTTTTCAAAGTCCCTTAAAAATTTTCCAATTTTTGTCCCAATTCTTCCCATTCCCATTGAAACTTTTCAAATCCCTCTCCAAATTGTTGAAATTCTGTTGAAGCTTTTAAAATTCTCTCTAGAATTTTCAAAATCCATGTCCACATGCTTACAATTTCACGTCAAAATGGCTAAAATTCCAGTTGAAATTTTTTCAAAGTCCCTTAAAAATTTTCCCATTTTTGTCCCAATTCTTCCCATTCCCATTGAAACTTTTCAAATCCCTCTCAAAATTGTTGAAATTCTCTTGAAGCTTTTAAAATTCTCTCTAGAATTTTCAAAATCCATGTCCACATGTTTACAATTTCACGTCAAAATGGCTAAAATTCCAGTTGAAATTTTTTCAAAGTCCCTTAAAAATTTTCCCATTTTTGTCCCAATTCTTCCCATTCCCATTGAAACTTTTCAAATCCCTCTCAAAATTGTTGAAATTCTCTTGAAGCTTTTAAAATTCACTCTAGAATTTTCAAAATCCAT
The DNA here is from genome assembly GCF_964273445.1 of Streptopelia decaocto. NCBI lineage: Eukaryota > Metazoa > Chordata > Aves > Columbiformes > Columbidae > Streptopelia > Streptopelia decaocto. The sequence goes on from NW_028117068.1 coordinate 22,450, forward strand.
GTCCACATGCTTACAATTTCACGTCAAAAAATGGCTAAAATTCCAGTTGAAATTTTTTCAAAGTCCCTTAAAAATTTTCCCATTTTTGTCCCAATTCTTCCCATTCCCATTGAAACTTTTCAAATCCCTCTCCAAATTGTTGAAATTCTGTTGAAGCTTTTAAAATTCTCTCTAGAATTTTCAAAATCCATGTCCACATGCTTACAATTTCACGTCAAAATTGCTAAAATTCCAGTTGAAATTTTTTCAAAGTCCCTTAAAAATTTTCCAATTTTTGTCCCAATTCTTCCCATTCCCATTGAAACATTTCAAATCCCTCTCAAAATTGTTGAAATTCTGTTAAAGCTTTTAAAATTCTCTCTAGAATTTTCAAAATCCATGTCCACATGTTTACAATTTCACATAAAAAAATTGCTAAAATTCCAGTTGAAATTTTTTCAAAGTCCCTTAAAAATTTTCCAATTTTTGTCCCAATTCGTCCCTTTCCCATTGAAACTTTTCAAATCCCTCTCAAAATTGTTGAAATTCTCTTGAAGCTTTTAAAATTCTCTCTAGAATTTTCAAAATCCATGGCCACATGTTTACAATTTCACATTAAAAAATGGCTAAAATTCCAGTTGAAATTTTTTCAAAGTCCCTTAAAAATTTTCCAATTTTTGTCCCAATTCTTCCCATTCCCATTGAAACTTTTCAAATCCCTCTCAAAATTGTTGAAATTCTCTTGAAGCTTTTAAAATTCTCTCTAGAATTTTCAAAATCCATGGCCACATGTTTACAATTTCACATAAAAAAATTGCTAAAATTCCAGTTGAAATTTTTTCAAAGTCCCTTAAAAATTTTCCAATTTTTGTCCCAATTCTTCCCATTCCCATTGAAACTTTTCAAATCCCTCTCAAAATTGTAGAAATTCTGTTAAAGCTTTTAAAATTCTCTCTAGAATTTTCAAAATCCATGTCCACATGTTTACAATTTCACGTAAAAAAATTGCTAAAATTCCAGTTGAAATTTTTTCAAAGTCTCTTAAAAGTTTTCCAATTTTTGTCCCAATTCTTCCCATTCCCATTGAAACTTTTCAAATCCCTCTCAAAATTGTTGAAATTCTCTTGAAGCTTTTAAAATTCTCTCTAGAATTTTCAAAATCCATGTCCACATGTTTACAATTTCACGTCAAAAAATGGCTAAAATTCCAGTTGAAATTTTTTCAAAGTCCCTTCAAAATTTTCCCATTTTTGTCCCAATTCTTCCCATTCCCATTGAAACTTTTCAAATCCCTCTCAAAATTGTTGAAATTCTGTTGAAGCTTTTAAAATTCTCTCTAGAATTTTCAAAATCCATGTCCACATGTTTACAATTTCACGTCAAAATTGCTAAAATTCCAGTTGAAATTTTTTCAAAGTCCCTTAAAAATTTTCCCATTTTTGTCCCAATTCTTCCCATTCCCATTGAAACTTTTCAAATCCCTCTCAAAATTGTTGAAATTCTCTTGAAGCTTTTAAAATTCTCTCTAGAATTTTCAAAATCCATGTCCACATACTTACAATTTCACGTCAAAAAATGGCTAAAATTCCAGTTGAAATTTTTTCAAAGTCCCTTAAAAATTTTCCAATTTTTGTCCCAATTCTTCCCATTCCCATTGAAACTTTTCAAATCCCTCTCAAAATTGTTGAAATTCTCTTGAAGCTTTTAAAATTCTCTCTAGAATTTTCAAAATCCATGTCCACATGCTTACAATTTCACATAAAAAATTGCTAAAATTCCAGTTGAAATTTTTTCAAAGTCCCTTAAAAATTTTCCAATTTTTGTCCCAATTCTTCCCATTCCCATTGAAACTTTTCAAATCCCTCTCAAAATTGTTGAAATTCTGTTGAAGCTTTTAAAATTCTCTCTAGAATTTTCAAAATCCATGTCCACATGTTTACAATTTCACGTCATAAAATGGCTAAAATTCCAGTTGAAATTTTTTCAAAGTCCCTTAAAAATTTTCCCATTTTTGTCCCAATTCTTCCCATTCCCATTGAAACTTTTCAAATCCCTCTCAAAATTGTTGAAATTCTCTTGAAGCTTTTAAAATTCTCTCTAGAATTTTCAAAATCCATGGCCACATGTTTACAATTTCACGTCAAAAAATGGCTAAAATTCCAGTTGAAATTTTTTCAAAGTCCCTTAAAAATTTTCCAATTTTTGTCCCAATTCTTCCCATTCCCATTGAAACTTTTCAAATCCCTCTCAAAATTGTTGAAATTCTGTTGAAGCTTTTAAAATTCTCTCTAGAATTTTCAAAATCCATGGCCACATGTTTACAATTTCACATAAAAAAATGGCTAAAATTCCAGTTGAAATTTTTTCAAAGTCCCTTAAAAATTTTCCCATTTTTGTCCCAATTCTTCCCATTCCCATTGAAACTTTTCAAATCCCTCTCAAAATTGTTGAAATTCTCTTGAAGCTTTTAAAATTCTCTCTAGAATTTTCAAAATCCATGGCCACATGTTTACAATTTCACATAAAAAAATTGCTAAAATTCCAGTTGAAATTTTTTCAAAGTCCCTTAAAAATTTTCCCATTTTTGTCCCAATTCTTCCCATTCCCATTGAAACTTTTCAAATCCCTCTCAAAATTGTTGAAATTCTCTTGAAGCTTTTAAAATTCTCTCTAGAATTTTCAAAATCCATGGCCACATGTTTACAATTTCACGTCAAAAAATGGCTAAAATTCCAGTTGAAATTTTTTCAAAGTCCCTTAAAAATTTTCCAATTTTTGTCCCAATTCTTCCCATTCCCATTGAAACTTTTCAAATCCCTCTCAAAATTGTTGAAATTCTCTTGAAGCTTTTAAAATTCTCTCTAGAATTTTCAAAATCCATGTCCACATGTTTACAATTTCACGTCAAAATTGCTAAAATTCCAGTTGAAATTTTTTCAAAGTCCCTTAAAAATTTTCCCATTTTTGTCCCAATTCTTCCCATTCCCATTGAAACTTTTCAAATCCCTCTCAAAATTGTTGAAATTCTGTTGAAGCTTTTAAAATTCTCTCTAGAATTTTCAAAATCCATGGCCACATGTTTACAATTTCACATAAAAAAATGGCTAAAATTCCAGTTGAAATTTTTTCAAAGTCCCTTAAAAATTTTCCCATTTTTGTCCCAATTCTTCCCATTCCCATTGAAACTTTTCAAATCCCTCTCAAAATTGTTGAAATTCTCTTGAAGCTTTTAAAATTCTCTCTAGAATTTTCAAAATCCATGGCCACATGTTTACAATTTCACGTCAAAATTGCTAAAATTCCAGTTGAAATTTTTTCAAAGTCCCTTAAAAATTTTCCAATTTTTGTCCCAATTCTTCCCATTCCCATTGAAACTTTTCAAATCCCTCTCAAAATTGTAGAAATTCTGTTAAAGCTTTTAAAATTCTCTCTAGAATTTTCAAAATCCATGTCCACATGTTTACAATTTCACGTAAAAAAATTGCTAAAATTCCAGTTGAAATTTTTTCAAAGTCTCTTAAAAGTTTTCCAATTTTTGTCCCAATTCTTCCCATTCCCATTGAAACTTTTCAAATCCCTCTCAAAATTGTTGAAATTCTCTTGAAGCTTTTAAAATTCTCTCTAGAATTTTCAAAATCCATGTCCACATGTTTACAATTCACGTCAAAAAATGGCTAAAATTCCAGTTGAAATTTTTTCAAAGTCCCTTCAAAATTTTCCCATTTTTGTCCCAATTCTTCCCATTCCCATTGAAACTTTTCAAATCCCTCTCAAAATTGTTGAAATTCTGTTGAAGCTTTTAAAATTCTCTCTAGAATTTTCAAAATCCATGTCCACATGTTTACAATTTCACGTCAAAATTGCTAAAATTCCAGTTGAAATTTTTTCAAAGTCCCTTAAAAATTTTCCCATTTTTGTCCCAATTCTTCCCATTCCCATTGAAACTTTTCAAATCCCTCTCAAAATTGTTGAAATTCTCTTGAAGCTTTTAAAATTCTCTCTAGAATTTTCAAAATCCATGTCCACATACTTACAATTTCACGTCAAAAAATGGCTAAAATTCCAGTTGAAATTTTTTCAAAGTCCCTTAAAAATTTTCCAATTTTTGTCCCAATTCTTCCCATTCCCATTGAAACTTTTCAAATCCCTCTCAAAATTGTTGAAATTCTCTTGAAGCTTTTAAAATTCTCTCTAGAATTTTCAAATCCATGTCCACATGCTTACAATTTCACATAAAAAATTGCTAAAATTCCAGTTGAAATTTTTTCAAAGTCCTTAAAAATTTTCCCATTTTGTCCAATTCTTCCCATTCCCATTGAAACTTTTCAAATCCCTCTCAAAATTGTTGGAATTCTCTTGAAGCTTTTAAAATTCTCTCTAGAATTTTCAAAATCCATGGCCACATGTTTACAATTTCACGTCAAAAAATGGCTAAAATTCCAGTTGAAATTTTTTTCAAAGTCCCTTAAAAATTTTCCAATTTTTGTCCCAATTCTTCCCATTCCCATTGAAACTTTTTCAAATCCCTCTCAAAATTGTTGAAATTCTGTTGAAGCTTTTAAAATTCTCTCTAGAATTTTCAAAATCCATGGCCACATGTTTACAATTTCACATAAAAAAATGGCTAAAATTCCAGTTGAAATTTTTTCAAAGTCCCTTAAAAATTTCCCATTTTTGTCCCAATTCTTCCCATTCCCATTGAAAACTTTTCAAATCCCTCTCAAAATTGTTGAAATTCTCTTGAAGCTTTTAAAATTCTCTCTAGAATTTTCAAAATCCATGGCCACATGTTTACAATTTCACATAAAAAAATTGCTAAAATTCCAGTTGAAATTTTTTCAAAGTCCCTTAAAAATTTTCCCATTTTGTCCCAATTCTTCCCCATTCCCATTGAAACTTTTCAAATCCCTCTCAAAATTGTTGAAATTCTCTTGAAGCTTTTAAAATTCTCTCTAGAATTTTCAAAATCCATGGCCACATGTTTACAATTTCACGTCAAAAAAATGGCTAAAATTCCAGTGAAATTTTTTCAAAGTCCCTTAAAAATTTTCCAATTTTTGTCCCAATTCTTCCCATTCCCATTGAAACTTTTCAAATCCCTCTCAAAATTGTTGAAATTCTCTTGAAGCTTTTAAAATTCTCTCTAGAATTTTCAAAATCCATGTCCACATGTTTACAATTTCACGTCAAAATTGCTAAAATTCCAGTTGAAATTTTTTCAAAGTCCCTTAAAAATTTTCCCATTTTTGTCCCAATTCTTCCCATTCCCATTGAAACTTTTCAAATCCCTCTCAAAATTGTTGAAATTCTCTTGAAGCTTTTAAAATTCTCTCTAGAATTTTCAAAATCCATGTCCACATGCTTACAATTTCACATAAAAAATTGCTAAAATTCCAGTTGAAATTTTTTCAAAGTCCCTTAAAAATTTTCCCATTTTTGTCCCAATTCTTCCCATTCCCATTGAAACTTTTCAAATCCCTCTCAAAATTGTTGAAATTCTCTTGAAGCTTTTAAAATTCTCTCTAGAATTTTCAAAATCCATGTCCACATGTTTACAATTTCACATAAAAAAATTGCTAAAATTCCAGTTGAAATTTTTTCAAAGTCCCTTAAAAATTTTCCAATTTTTGTCCCAATTCTTCCCATTCCCATTGAAACTTTTCAAATCCCTCTCAAAATTGTTGAAATTCTGTTGAAGCTTTTAAAATTCTCTCTAGAATTTTCAAAATCCATGTCCACATGTTTACAATTTCACGTCAAAATGGCTAAAATTCCAGTTGAAATTTTTCAAAGTCCCTTAAAAATTTTCCCATTTTTGTCCCAATTCTTCCCATTCCCATTGAAACTTTTCAAATCCCTCTCAAAATTGTTGAAATTCTCTTGAAGCTTTTAAAATTCACTCTAGAATTTTCAAAATCCATGGCCACATGCTTACAATTTCACGTCAAAAAATGGCTAAAATTCCAGTTGAAATTTTTTCAAAGTCCCTTAAAAATTTTCCAATTTTTGTCCCAATTCTTCCCATTCCCATTGAAACTTTTCAAATCCCTCTCCAAATTGTTGAAATTCTGTTGAAGCTTTTAAAATTCTCTCTAGAATTTTCAAAATCCATGTCCACATGCTTACAATTTCACATAAAAAAATTGCTAAAATTCCAGTTGAAATTTTTTCAAAGTCCCTTAAAAATTTTCCAATTTTTGTCCCAATTCTTCCCATTCCCACTGAAACTTTTCAAATCCCTCTCAAAATTGTTGAAATTCTGTTGAAGCTTTTAAAATTCTCTCTAGAATTTTCAAAATCCATGTCCACATGCTTACAATTTCACATAAAAAATTGCTAAAATTCCAGTTGAAATTTTTTCAAAGTCCCTTAAAAATTTTCCCATTTTTGTCCCAATTCTTCCCATTCCCATTGAAACTTTTCAAATCCCTCTCAAAATTGTTGAAATTCTCTTGAAGCTTTTAAAATTCTCTCTAGAATTTTCAAATCCATGTCCACATGTTTACAATTTCACATAAAAAAATTGCTAAAATTCCAGTTGAAATTTTTTCAAAGTCCCTTAAAAATTTTCCATTTTTGTCCCAATTCTTCCCATTCCCATTGAAACTTTTCAAATCCCTCTCAAAATTGTTGAAATTCTGTTGAAGCTTTTAAAATTCTCTCTAGAATTTTCAAAATCCATGTCCACATGTTTACAATTTCACGTCAAAATGGCTAAAATTCCAGTTGAAATTTTTTCAAAGTCCCTTAAAATTTTCCCATTTTTGTCCCAATTCTTCCCATTCCCATTGAAACTTTTCAAATCCCTCTCAAAATTGTTGAAATTCTCTTGAAGCTTTTAAAATTCACTCTAGAATTTTCAAAATCCATGTCCACATGCTTACAATTTCACGTCAAAAAATGGCTAAAATTCCAGTTTGAAATTTTTTCAAAGTCCCTTAAAAATTTTCCAATTTTTGTCCCATTCTTTCCCATTCCCATTGAAACTTTTCAAATCCCTCTCCAAATTGTTGAAATTCTGTTGAAGCTTTTAAAATTCTCTCTAGAATTTTCAAAATCCATGTCCACATGCTTACAATTTCACATAAAAAAATTGCTAAAATTCCAGTTGAAATTTTTTCAAAGTCCCTTAAAAATTTTCCAATTTTTGTCCCAATTCTTCCCATTCCCATTGAAACTTTTTCAAATCCCTCTCAAAATTGTTGAAATTCTTTTAAAGCTTTTAAAATTCTCTCTAGAATTTTCAAAATCCATGTCCACATGTTTACAATTTCACATAAAAAAATTGCTAAAATTCCAGTTGAAATTTTTTCAAAGTCCCTTAAAAATTTTCCAATTTTTGTCCCAATTCGTCCCATTCCCATTGAAACTTTTCAAATCCCTCTCAAAATTGTTGAAA
>NW_028117067.1:0-21546 GCF_964273445.1 Streptopelia decaocto
TTCTCTCTAGAATTTTCAAAATCCATGTCCACATGTTTACAATTTCACATAAAAAAATGGCTAAAATTCCAGTTGAAATTTTTTCAAAGTCCCTTAAAAATTTTCCAATTTTTGTCCCAATTCTTCCCATTCCCATTGAAACTTTTCAAATCCCTCTCAAAATGGTTGAAATTCTGTTGAAGCTTTTAAAATTCTCTCTAGAATTTTCAAAATCCATGTCCACATGTTTACAATTTCACATAAAAAAATGGTTAAAATTCCAGTTGAAATTTTTTCAAAGTCCCTTAAAAATTTTCCAATTTTTGTCCCAATTCTTCCCATTCCCATTGAAACTTTTCAAATCCCTCTCAAAATTCTTGAAATTCTGTTGAAGCTTTTAAAATTCTCTCCAGAATTTTCAAAATCCATGTCCACATGTTTACAATTTCACGTCAAAAAATGGCTAAAATTCCAGTGGAAATTTTTTCAAAGTCCCTTCAAAATTTTCCAATTTTTGTCCCAATTCTTCCCATTCCCATTGAAACTTTTCAAATCCCTCTCAAAATTGTTGAAATTCTCTTGAAGCTTTTAAAATTCTCTCCAGAATTTTCAAAATCCATGTCCACATGTTTACAATTTCACGTCAAAAAATGGCTACAATTCCAGTTGAAATTTTTTCAAAGTCCCTTAAAAATTTTCCAATTTTTGTCCCAATTCTTCCCATTCCCATTGAAACTTTTCAAATCCCTCTCCAAATTGTTGAAATTCTCTTGAAGCTTTTAAAATTCTCTCGAGAATTTTCAAAATCCATGTCCGCATGTTTACAATTTCACATAAAAAAATGGCTAAAATTCCAGTTGAAATTTTTTCAAAGTCCCTTAAAAATTTTCCAATTTTTGTCCCAATTCTTCCCATTCCCATTGAAACTTTTCAAATCCCTCTCAAAATTGTTGAAATTCTCTTGAAGCTTTTAAAATTCTCTCTAGAATTTTCAAAATCCATGTCCACATGTTTACAATTTCACATAAAAAAATGGCTAAAATTCCAGTTGAAATTTTTTCAAAGTCCCTTAAAAATTTTCCAATTTTTGTCCCAATTCTTCCCATTCCCATTGAAACTTTTCAAATCCCTCTCCAAATTGTTGAAATTCTCTTGAAGCTTTTAAAATTCTCTCTAGAATTTTCAAAATCCATGTCCACATGTTTACAATTTCACGTCAAAAAATGGCTACAATTCCAGCTGAAATTTTTTCAAAGTCCCTTAAAAATTTTCCAATTTTTGTCCCAATTCTTCCCATTCCCATTGAAACTTTTCAAATCCCTCTCAAAATTGTTGAAATTCTCTTGAAGCTTTTAAAATTCTCTCGAGAATTTTCAAAATCCATGTCCGCATGTTTACAATTTCACATAAAAAAATGGCTAAAATTCCAGTTGAAATTTTTTCAAAGTCCCTTAAAAATTTTCCAATTTTGTCCCAATTCTTCCCATTCCCATTGAAACTTTTCAAATCCCTCTCAAAATTGTTGAAATTCTCTTGAAGCTTTTAAAATTCTCTCTAGAATTTTCAAAATCCATGTCCACATGTTTACAATTTCACGTCAAAAAATGGCTAAAATTCCAGTAAAATTTTTTCAAAGTCCCTTAAAAATTTTCCACTTTTTGTCCCAATTCTTCCCATTCCCATTGAAACTTTTCAAATCCCTCTCCAAATTGTTGAAATTCTCTTGAAGCTTTTAAAATTCTCTCTAGAATTTTCAAAATCCATGTCCACATGTTTACAATTTCACGTCAAAAAATGGCTACAATTCCAGTTGAAATTTTTTCAAAGTCCCTTCAAAATTTTCCACTTTTTGTCCCAATTCTTCCCATTCCCATTGAAACTTTTCAAATCCCTCTCAAAATTGTTGAAATTCTCTTGAAGCTTTTAAAATTCTCTCCAGAATTTTCAAAATCCATGTCCACATGTTTACAATTTCACGTCAAAAAATGGCTAAAATTCCAGTTGAAATTTTTTCAAAGTCCCTTAAAAATTTTCCAATTTTTGTCCCAATTCTTCCCATTCCCATTGAAACTTTTCAAATCCCTCTCAAAATTGTTGAAATTCTCTTGAAGCTTTTAAAATTCTCTCTAGAATTTTCAAAATCCATGTCCACATGTTTACAATTTCACGTCAAAAAATGGCTAAAATTCCAGTTGAAATTTTTTCAAAGTCCCTTAAAAATTTTCCAATTTTTGTCCCAATTCTTCCCATTCCCATTGAAACTTTTCAAATCCCTCTCAAAATTGTTGAAATTCTCTTGAAGCTTTTAAAATTCTCTCTAGAATTTTCAAAATCCATGGCCACATGTTTACAATTTCATGTCAAAAAATGGCTAAAATTCCAGTTGAAATTTTTTCAAAGTCCCTTAAAAATTTTCCAATTTTTGTCCCAATTCTTCCCATTCCCATTGAAACTTTTCAAATCCCTCTCAAAATTGTTGAAATTCTCTTGAAGCTTTTTAAAATTCTCTCTAGAATTTTCAAAATCCATGTCCACATGTTTACAATTTCACGTCAAAAAATGGCTAAAATTCCAGCTGAAATTTTTTCAAAGTCCCTTCAAAATTTTCCAATTTTTGTCCCAATTCTTCCCATTCCCATTGAAACTTTTCAAATCCCTCTCCAAATTGTTGAAATTCTCTTGAAGCTTTTAAAATTCTCTCCAGAATTTTCAAAATCCATGTCCACATGTTTACAATTTCACGTCAAAAAATGGCTACAATTCCAGTTGAAATTTTTTCAAAGTCCCTTAAAAATTTTCCAATTTTTGTCCCAATTCTTCCCATTCCCATTGAAACTTTTCAAATCCCTCTCAAAATTGTTGAAATTCTCTTGAAGCTTTTAAAATTCTCTCTAGAATTTTCAAAATCCATGTCCACATGTTTACAATTTCACGTCAAAAAATGGCTAAAATTCCAGTTGAAATTTTTTCAAAGTCCCTTAAAAATTTTCCAATTTTTGTCCCAATTCTTCCCATTCCCATTGAAACTTTTCAAATCCCTCTCAAAATTGTTGAAATTCTGTTGAAGCTTTTAAAATTCTCTCCAGAATTTTCAAAATCCATGTCCACATGTTTACAATTTCACGTCAAAAAATGGCTAAAATTCCAGTTGAAATTTTTTCAAAGTCCCTTAAAAATTTTCCAATTTTTGTCCCAATTCTTCCCATTCCCATTGAAACTTTTCAAATCCCTCTCAAAATGGTTGAAATTCTGTTGAAGCTTTTAAAATTCTCTCTAGAATTTTCAAAATCCATGTCCACATGTTTACAATTTCACGTCAAAAAATGGCTAAAATTCCAGTTGAAATTTTTTCAAAGTCCCTTAAAAATTTTCCAATTTTTGTCCCAATTCTTCCCATTCCCATTGAAACTTTTCAAATCCCTCTCAAAATTGTTGAAATTCTGTTGAAGCTTTTAAAATTCTCTCCAGAATTTTCAAAATCCATGTCCACATGTTTACAATTTCACGTCAAAAAATGGCTAAAATTCCAGTTGAAATTTTTTCAAAGTCCCTTAAAAATTTTCCAATTTTTGTCCCAATTCTTCCCATTCCCATTGAAACTTTTCAAATCCCTCTCAAAATGGTTGAAATTCTGTTGAAGCTTTTAAAATTCTCTCTAGAATTTTCAAAATCCATGTCCACATGTTTACAATTTCACATAAAAAAATGGCTAAAATTCCAGCTGAAATTTTTTCAAAGTCCCTTCAAAATTTTCCAATTTTTGTCCCAATTCTTCCCATTCCCATTGAAACTTTTCAAATCCCTCTCAAAATTGTTGAAATTCTCTTGAAGCTTTTAAAATTCTCTCTAGAATTTTCAAAATCCATGTCCACATGTTTACAATTTCACATAAAAAAATGGCTAAAATTCCAGCTGAAATTTTTTCAAAGTCCCTTAAAAATTTTCCAATTTTTGTCCCAATTCTTCCCATTCCCATTGAAACTTTTCAAATCCCTCTCAAAATTGTTGAAATTCTCTTGAAGCTTTTAAAATTCTCTCTAGAATTTTCAAAATCCATGTCCACATGTTTACAATTTCACGTCAAAAATGCTAAAATTCCAGGTGATATTTTTTCAAAGTCCCTTAAAAATTTTCCAATTTTTGTCCCAATTCTTCCCATTCCCATTGAAACTTTTCAAATCCCTCTCAAAATTGTTGAAATTCTGTTGAAGCTTTTAAAATTCTCTCCAGAATTTTCAAAATCCATGTCCACATGTTTACAATTTCACGTCAAAAAATGGCTAAAATTCCAGTTGAAATTTTTTCAAAGTCCCTTAAAAATTTTCCAATTTTTGTCCCAATTCTTCCCATTCCCATTGAAACTTTTCAAATCCCTCTCAAAATTGTTGAAATTCTCTTGAAGCTTTTAAAATTCTCTCTAGAATTTTCAAAATCCATGTCCACATGTTTACAATTTCACGTCAAAAAATGGCTAAAATTCCAGTTGAAATTTTTTCAAAGTCCCTTCAAAATTTTCCACTTTTTGTCCCAATTCTTCCCATTCCCATTGAAACTTTTCAAATCCCTCTCAAAATTGTTGAAATTCTCTTGAAGCTTTTAAAATTCTCTCTAGAATTTTCAAAATCCATGTCCACATGTTTACAATTTCACATAAAAAAATGGCTAAAATTCCAGTTGAAATTTTTTCAAAGTCCCTTAAAAATTTTCCAATTTTTGTCCCAATTCTTCCCATTCCCATTGAAACTTTTCAAATCCCTCTCCAAATTGTTGAAATTCTCTTGAAGCTTTTAAAATTCTCTCTAGAATTTTCAAAATCCATGTCCACATGTTTACAATTTCACGTCAAAAAATGGCTACAATTCCAGTTGAAATTTTTTCAAAGTCCCTTAAAAATTTTCCAATTTTTGTCCCAATTCTTCCCATTCCCATTGAAACTTTTCAAATCCCTCTCCAAATTGTTGAAATTCTCTTGAAGCTTTTAAAATTCTCTCCAGAATTTTCAAAATCCATGTCCACATGTTTACAATTTCACATAAAAAAATGGCTAAAATTCCAGTTGAAATTTTTTCAAAGTCCCTTCAAAATTTTCCAATTTTTGTCCCAATTCTTCCCATTCCCATTGAAACTTTTCAAATCCCTCTCAAAATTGTTGAAATTCTCTTGAAGCTTTTAAAATTCTCTCTAGAATTTTCAAAATCCATGTCCACATGTTTACAATTTCACGTCAAAAAATGGCTAAAATTCCAGTTGAAATTTTTTCAAAGTCCCTTAAAAATTTTCCAATTTTTGTCCCAATTCTTCCCATTCCCATTGAAACTTTTCAAATCCCTCTCAAAATTGTTGAAATTCTGTTGAAGCTTTTAAAATTCTCTCCAGAATTTTCAAAATCCATGTCCACATGTTTACAATTTCACGTCAAAAAATGGCTAAAATTCCAGTTGAAATTTTTTCAAAGTCCCTTAAAAATTTTCCAATTTTTGTCCCAATTCTTCCCATTCCCATTGAAACTTTTCAAATCCCTCTCAAAATGGTTGAAATTCTGTTGAAGCTTTTAAAATTCTCTCTAGAATTTTCAAAATCCATGTCCACATGTTTACAATTTCACATAAAAAAATGGCTAAAATTCCAGTTGAAATTTTTTCAAAGTCCCTTAAAAATTTTCCAATTTTTGTCCCAATTCTTCCCATTCCCATTGAAACTTTTCAAATCCCTCTCCAAATTGTTGAAATTCTCTTGAAGCTTTTAAAATTCTCTCTAGAATTTTCAAAATCCATGTCCACATGTTTACAATTTCACATAAAAAAATGGCTAAAATTCCAGCTGAAATTTTTTCAAAGTCCCTTAAAAATTTTCCAATTTTTGTCCCAATTCTTCCCATTCCCATTGAAACTTTTCAAATCCCTCTCAAAATTGTTGAAATTCTCTTGAAGCTTTTAAAATTCTCTCTAGAATTTTCAAAATCCATGTCCACATGTTTACAATTTCACGTCAAAAATGCTAAAATTCCAGGTGATATTTTTTCAAAGTCCCTTAAAAATTTTCCAATTTTTGTCCCAATTCTTCCCATTCCCATTGAAACTTTTCAAATCCCTCTCAAAATTGTTGAAATTCTGTTGAAGCTTTTAAAATTCTCTCCAGAATTTTCAAAATCCATGTCCACATGTTTACAATTTCACGTCAAAAAATGGCTAAAATTCCAGTGGAAATTTTTTCAAAGTCCCTGAAAAATTTTCCAATTTTTGTCCCAATTCTTCCCATTCCCATTGAAACTTTTCAAATCCCTCTCAAAATTGTTGAAATTCTCTTGAAGCTTTTAAAATTCTCTCTAGAATTTTCAAAATCCATGTCCACATGTTTACAATTTCACGTCAAAAAATGGCTAAAATTCCAGTTGAAATTTTTTCAAAGTCCCTTCAAAATTTTCCACTTTTTGTCCCAATTCTTCCCATTCCCATTGAAACTTTTCAAATCCCTCTCAAAATTGTTGAAATTCTCTTGAAGCTTTTAAAATTCTCTCTAGAATTTTCAAAATCCATGTCCACATGTTTACAATTTCACATCAAAAATGCTAAAATTCCAGCTGAAATTTTTTCAAAGTCCCTTAAAAATTTTTCAATTTTTGTCCCAATTCTTCCCATTCCCATTGAAACTTTTCAAATCCCTCTCAAAATTGTTGAAATTCTGTTGAAGCTTTTAAAATTCTCTCGAGAATTTTCAAAATCCATGTCCACATGTTTACAATTTCACATAAAAAAATGGCTAAAATTCCAGTTGAAATTTTTTCAAAGTCCCTTCAAAATTTTCCAATTTTTGTCCCAATTCTTCCCATTCCCATTGAAACTTTTCAAATCCCTCTCAAAATTGTTGAAATTCTCTTGAAGCTTTTAAAATTCTCTCTAGAATTTTCAAAATCCATGTCCACATGTTTACAATTTCACATCAAAAATGCTAAAATTCCAGTTGAAATTTTTTCAAAGTCCCTTCAAAATTTTCCAATTTTTGTCCCAATTCTTCCCATTCCCATTGAAACTTTTCAAATCCCTCTCAAAATTGTTGAAATTCTGTTGAAGCTTTTAAAATTCTCTCTAGAATTTTCAAAATCCATGTCCACATGTTTACAATTTCACGTCAAAAAATGGCTAAAATTCCAGTTGAAATTTTTTCAAAGTCCCTTAAAAATTTTCCAATTTTTGTCCCAATTCTTCCCATTCCCATTGAAACTTTTCAAATCCCTCTCCAAATTGTTGAAATTCTCTTGAAGCTTTTAAAATTCTCTCCAGAATTTTCAAAATCCATGTCCACATGTTTACAATTTCACGTCAAAAAATGGCTACAATTCCAGTTGAAATTTTTTCAAAGTCCCTTAAAAATTTTCCACTTTTTGTCCCAATTCTTCCCATTCCCATTGAAACTTTTCAAATCCCTCTCAAAATTGTTGAAATTCTCTTGAAGCTTTTAAAATTCTCTCTAGAATTTTCAAAATCCATGTCCACATGTTTACAATTTCACGTCAAAAAATGGCTAAAATTCCAGTTGAAATTTTTTCAAAGTCCCTTAAAAATTTTCCAATTTTTGTCCCAATTCTTCCCATTCCCATTGAAACTTTTCAAATCCCTCTCAAAATTGTTGAAATTCTGTTGAAGCTTTTAAAATTCTCTCCAGAATTTTCAAAATCCATGTCCACATGCTTACAATTTCACGTCAAAAAATGGCTAAAATTCCAGTTGAAATTTTTTCAAAGTCCCTTAAAAATTTTCCAATTTTTGTCCCAATTCTTCCCATTCCCATTGAAACTTTTCAAATCCCTCTCAAAATGGTTGAAATTCTGTTGAAGCTTTTAAAATTCTCTCTAGAATTTTCAAAATCCATGTCCACATGTTTACAATTTCACGTCAAAAAATGGCTAAAATTCCAGTTGAAATTTTTTCAAAGTCCCTTAAAAATTTTCCAATTTTTGTCCCAATTCTTCCCATTCCCATTGAAACTTTTCAAATCCCTCTCAAAATTGTTGAAATTCTGTTGAAGCTTTTAAAATTCTCTCCAGAATTTTCAAAATCCATGTCCACATGTTTACAATTTCACGTCAAAAAATGGCTAAAATTCCAGTTGAAATTTTTTCAAAGTCCCTTAAAAATTTTCCAATTTTTGTCCCAATTCTTCCCATTCCCATTGAAACTTTTCAAATCCCTCTCAAAATGGTTGAAATTCTGTTGAAGCTTTTAAAATTCTCTCTAGAATTTTCAAAATCCATGTCCACATGTTTACAATTTCACATAAAAAAATGGCTAAAATTCCAGTTGAAATTTTTTCAAAGTCCCTTCAAAATTTTCCAATTTTTGTCCCAATTCTTCCCATTCCCATTGAAACTTTTCAAATCCCTCTCAAAATTGTTGAAATTCTCTTGAAGCTTTTAAAATTCTCTCTAGAATTTTCAAAATCCATGTCCACATGTTTACAATTTCACATAAAAAAATGGCTAAAATTCCAGCTGAAATTTTTTCAAAGTCCCTTAAAAATTTTCCAATTTTTGTCCCAATTCTTCCCATTCCCATTGAAACTTTTCAAATCCCTCTCAAAATTGTTGAAATTCTCTTGAAGCTTTTAAAATTCTCTCTAGAATTTTCAAAATCCATGTCCACATGTTTACAATTTCACGTCAAAAATGCTAAAATTCCAGGTGATATTTTTTCAAAGTCCCTTAAAAATTTTCCAATTTTTGTCCCAATTCTTCCCATTCCCATTGAAACTTTTCAAATCCCTCTCAAAATTGTTGAAATTCTGTTGAAGCTTTTAAAATTCTCTCCAGAATTTTCAAAATCCATGTCCACATGTTTACAATTTCACGTCAAAAAATGGCTAAAATTCCAGTTGAAATTTTTTCAAAGTCCCTTAAAAATTTTCCAATTTTTGTCCCAATTCTTCCCATTCCCATTGAAACTTTTCAAATCCCTCTCAAAATTGTTGAAATTCTCTTGAAGCTTTTAAAATTCTCTCTAGAATTTTCAAAATCCATGTCCACATGTTTACAATTTCACGTCAAAAAATGGCTAAAATTCCAGTTGAAATTTTTTCAAAGTCCCTTCAAAATTTTCCACTTTTTGTCCCAATTCTTCCCATTCCCATTGAAACTTTTCAAATCCCTCTCAAAATTGTTGAAATTCTCTTGAAGCTTTTAAAATTCTCTCTAGAATTTTCAAAATCCATGTCCACATGTTTACAATTTCACATAAAAAAATGGCTAAAATTCCAGTTGAAATTTTTTCAAAGTCCCTTAAAAATTTTCCAATTTTTGTCCCAATTCTTCCCATTCCCATTGAAACTTTTCAAATCCCTCTCCAAATTGTTGAAATTCTCTTGAAGCTTTTAAAATTCTCTCTAGAATTTTCAAAATCCATGTCCACATGTTTACAATTTCACGTCAAAAAATGGCTACAATTCCAGTTGAAATTTTTTCAAAGTCCCTTAAAAATTTTCCAATTTTTGTCCCAATTCTTCCCATTCCCATTGAAACTTTTCAAATCCCTCTCCAAATTGTTGAAATTCTCTTGAAGCTTTTAAAATTCTCTCCAGAATTTTCAAAATCCATGTCCACATGTTTACAATTTCACATAAAAAAATGGCTAAAATTCCAGTTGAAATTTTTTCAAAGTCCCTTCAAAATTTTCCAATTTTTGTCCCAATTCTTCCCATTCCCATTGAAACTTTTCAAATCCCTCTCAAAATTGTTGAAATTCTCTTGAAGCTTTTAAAATTCTCTCTAGAATTTTCAAAATCCATGTCCACATGTTTACAATTTCACGTCAAAAAATGGCTAAAATTCCAGTTGAAATTTTTTCAAAGTCCCTTAAAAATTTTCCAATTTTTGTCCCAATTCTTCCCATTCCCATTGAAACTTTTCAAATCCCTCTCAAAATTGTTGAAATTCTGTTGAAGCTTTTAAAATTCTCTCCAGAATTTTCAAAATCCATGTCCACATGTTTACAATTTCACGTCAAAAAATGGCTAAAATTCCAGTTGAAATTTTTTCAAAGTCCCTTAAAAATTTTCCAATTTTTGTCCCAATTCTTCCCATTCCCATTGAAACTTTTCAAATCCCTCTCAAAATGGTTGAAATTCTGTTGAAGCTTTTAAAATTCTCTCTAGAATTTTCAAAATCCATGTCCACATGTTTACAATTTCACATAAAAAAATGGCTAAAATTCCAGTTGAAATTTTTTCAAAGTCCCTTAAAAATTTTCCAATTTTTGTCCCAATTCTTCCCATTCCCATTGAAACTTTTCAAATCCCTCTCCAAATTGTTGAAATTCTCTTGAAGCTTTTAAAATTCTCTCTAGAATTTTCAAAATCCATGTCCACATGTTTACAATTTCACATAAAAAAATGGCTAAAATTCCAGCTGAAATTTTTTCAAAGTCCCTTAAAAATTTTCCAATTTTTGTCCCAATTCTTCCCATTCCCATTGAAACTTTTCAAATCCCTCTCAAAATTGTTGAAATTCTCTTGAAGCTTTTAAAATTCTCTCTAGAATTTTCAAAATCCATGTCCACATGTTTACAATTTCACGTCAAAAATGCTAAAATTCCAGGTGATATTTTTTCAAAGTCCCTTAAAAATTTTCCAATTTTTGTCCCAATTCTTCCCATTCCCATTGAAACTTTTCAAATCCCTCTCAAAATTGTTGAAATTCTGTTGAAGCTTTTAAAATTCTCTCCAGAATTTTCAAAATCCATGTCCACATGTTTACAATTTCACGTCAAAAAATGGCTAAAATTCCAGTGGAAATTTTTTCAAAGTCCCTGAAAAATTTTCCAATTTTTGTCCCAATTCTTCCCATTCCCATTGAAACTTTTCAAATCCCTCTCAAAATTGTTGAAATTCTCTTGAAGCTTTTAAAATTCTCTCTAGAATTTTCAAAATCCATGTCCACATGTTTACAATTTCACGTCAAAAAATGGCTAAAATTCCAGTTGAAATTTTTTCAAAGTCCCTTCAAAATTTTCCACTTTTTGTCCCAATTCTTCCCATTCCCATTGAAACTTTTCAAATCCCTCTCAAAATTGTTGAAATTCTCTTGAAGCTTTTAAAATTCTCTCTAGAATTTTCAAAATCCATGTCCACATGTTTACAATTTCACATCAAAAATGCTAAAATTCCAGCTGAAATTTTTTCAAAGTCCCTTAAAAATTTTTCAATTTTTGTCCCAATTCTTCCCATTCCCATTGAAACTTTTCAAATCCCTCTCAAAATTGTTGAAATTCTGTTGAAGCTTTTAAAATTCTCTCGAGAATTTTCAAAATCCATGTCCACATGTTTACAATTTCACATAAAAAAATGGCTAAAATTCCAGTTGAAATTTTTTCAAAGTCCCTTCAAAATTTTCCAATTTTTGTCCCAATTCTTCCCATTCCCATTGAAACTTTTCAAATCCCTCTCAAAATTGTTGAAATTCTCTTGAAGCTTTTAAAATTCTCTCTAGAATTTTCAAAATCCATGTCCACATGTTTACAATTTCACATCAAAAATGCTAAAATTCCAGTTGAAATTTTTTCAAAGTCCCTTCAAAATTTTCCAATTTTTGTCCCAATTCTTCCCATTCCCATTGAAACTTTTCAAATCCCTCTCAAAATTGTTGAAATTCTGTTGAAGCTTTTAAAATTCTCTCTAGAATTTTCAAAATCCATGTCCACATGTTTACAATTTCACGTCAAAAAATGGCTAAAATTCCAGTTGAAATTTTTTCAAAGTCCCTTAAAAATTTTCCAATTTTTGTCCCAATTCTTCCCATTCCCATTGAAACTTTTCAAATCCCTCTCCAAATTGTTGAAATTCTCTTGAAGCTTTTAAAATTCTCTCTAGAATTTTCAAAATCCATGTCCACGTGTTTACAATTTCACGTCAAAAAATGGCTAAAATTCCAGTTGAAATTTTTTCAAAGTCCCTTAAAAATTTTCCAATTTTTGTCCCAATTCTTCCCATTCCCATTGAAACTTTTCAAATCCCTCTCAAAATGGTTGAAATTCTCTTGAAGCTTTTAAAATTCTCTCTAGAATTTTCAAAATCCATGTCCACATGTTTACAATTTCACGTCAAAAAATGGCTAAAATTCCAGCTGAAATTTTTTCAAAGTCCCTTCAAAATTTTCCAATTTTTGTCCCAATTCTTCCCATTCCCATTGAAACTTTTCAAATCCCTCTCCAAATTGTTGAAATTCTCTTGAAGCTTTTAAAATTCTCTCTAGAATTTTCAAAATCCATGTCCACATGTTTACAATTTCACGTCAAAAATGCTAAAATTCCAGCTGAAATTTTTTCAAAGTCCCTTAAAAATTTTTCAATTTTTGTCCCAATTCTTCCCATTCCCATTGAAACTTTTCAAATCCCTCTCCAAATTGTTGAAATTCTCTTGAAGCTTTTAAAATTCTCTCCAGAATTTTCAAAATCCATGTCCACATGTTTACAATTTCACGTCAAAAAATTGCTAAAATTCCAGTTGAAATTTTTTCAAAGTCCCTTAAAAATTTTCCAATTTTTGTCCCAATTCTTCCCATTCCCATTGAAACTTTTCAAATCCCTCTCCAAATTGTTGAAATTCTCTTGAAGCTTTTAAAATTCTCTCTAGAATTTTCAAAATCCATGTCCACGTGTTTACAATTTCACGTCATAAATGGCTAAAATTCCAGTTGAAATTTTTTCAAAGTCCCTTAAAAATTTTCCAATTTTTGTCCCAATTCTTCCCATTCCCATTGAAACTTTTCAAATCCCTCTCAAAATTGTTGAAATTCTCTTGAAGCTTTTAAAATTCTCTCCAGAATTTTCAAAATCCATGTCCACATGTTTACAATTTCACGTCAAAAAATGGCTAAAATTCCAGTGGAAATTTTTTCAAAGTCCTGTGGGAAAGTGCAGTGGGTCTGCGGAGTCCTTGACAGAAAATATGGGGGTAGAAATCAGCCTTGAAGATATTAAGGTTTACCCTTGAGAAGGAAGGGAGTAAAGGAGTATCCGGAGGTACGGACTTGTACCCGTGAGAAAGGAGAGATATACCCGTGAGACAGAAGAGGATAGAAGAATAACATGGATGACAGCAAAATTAACCAATGAGATATTAGTGCTGTAACTTGTAACCAATAGTGAAAAGACACATGAACTGGTAGAATTGTATAAAAATGCACTTGTAACAATAAATGGCACCTATTACTTTCATCTTGAAAGAACTTGGTCCATGTCGTCTGTCCGTCTCAACCGCGACATATGGTGACCCCGACGTGATCCTGCCTGAAGAGGATCTCGCCTAACAAGGTGACAGCGTGAAGCTGTGAACAGCCGAAGAAGAGCTGTGGAGACGGAGCCCGGTACAGCTGATGAGAGCAGCCGAGGAGAGCTGCCGAAGATCCGGATCGTTGAAAAGACACCTCGCTAAGGAGCAGGTGAGCTACCGGGAACAGGGGGGCTGAAACTTATCTAAAGAAGAGGGTACTATATTATCCACATAGAAGCTGCTTCTGAAGAAGCACGGCGTTAGCCTCCCGGAACTGACTTTAAGAAAAATGTTACTATGGGGCAAAGCACAAGGTTTAGAGGTTAATCCTGTGACAGCATTTAGTGTGTCACAATGGATGGACTTGGGAGATAAACTGTTTGATAGTGCTACCCAAGGGTCCAAGGAAGCAACTGAACTGTTAACGACGTGGCGCTTGTTATTAGACACTCTGAAAGAGTTAAAACAGCAACAGGCAGAGGCGGCAGAGGGGGATGGTCTCCCTGGCTCTCCTGGGCCAGATTCGGAGAAAAAAGCAAGATTAAGTACTACTCTGATCCCCCCTGTTACTAAAGATTCGTCAAAACCGCCCAAGTCCATATTCACTGACACGGATAAGAATCCGCGGCACCTTCTTGGAAAGTTAAAAGGAATAAAGGAGGAGCGTACGTATGTGTGGCCCCGAGATCAGAAAAAAACTATGAAAGACTCGTATACATATGTGTGGCCCCGAGATCAATTAAAAGCTGTGAAAGACTCACATGAAAAAACAGTGTTGGGTTGTGCATGGTCTCGGGAGGGGCCCTCAGAGCACCAGTCGGAGCACCAGTCGGACCAGTGCGTTCGGCCGACTGCTCCGCTGTCATCGATCACGGCTCGAACCTCTCCTCTACCATCATCAACCGTGGTTCTGCCGTCTGCGTCACCGCCATTAATCACAGTTCAACCCTCTGCCCCGCCGCTATCAGTTGCGGAAGAAAAAAATGGACATTTTTTTTTCCTATCCCCCTTTGCCTGGAGATTTAGGTGGGGAGGACCCCCCCCGTGGTGAGCCAGACCGAGCCAAATAACGTAATTCCTACAGATTTGGGTCCCTCCAACCTGCCCCCTCCTCCCACCCGCACTGAATTCCTGAGGGTGAGGGTAGAGTTTCAGAGCGTAAACCGAACTTACCAAAAAGCTGGGATTTACCCCCAGTTTCGATTGCAGTTAAACCACGGGACCCTGTGCGTTTCTGGAAGAGACACTAGTTGACACACCACAACTACAGGCACGATAACTTTCTGAAATCCTGAGGCAGTCAACAGACCTCGCATATCAAGTTATGATAAAGGTGCCTGAAACCAACAATGCAGCCAAATCATTTGCAACTATTAATCAGGGTCCCAGTGAGAATTACGTGCAATTTATTGACCATCTTCAAGAGGCCATCGATAAGCAGGTTGAAAACTTAGAAGCTAAGGAAGCATTGGTGTTGAAATTAGCAGTAGAGAATGCTAATGTTTGCTATCAATATGTTATCTGCAAGTTTTACAGTACATATTATGTGTTTCTGTGTATTGCCTCTCTGAAAATCAAGCAGCTTGTTAGGAATGTGAGTTAATTGTTTTACTAGCTGTTTTTAAGTGTGCCGTAAAACTCTCTCCCCATTTTTCCCAGTCATGCTGCAAGCAGCACCCCTCCCTCTCCCTTCTCAAGGTTTTTACTTGCAAGATGGGGTCAGGAATAATTGTTTTCAGTTGTGTTCCTGAAAAAAATCAGTATTGGGAGGTGTTTTAAAACTTAGGAAAGCACTCGGAATTATAAGGAAGGAAGATCTTGTTAAATATTGAAATCAGTGTTGGCTGCTGTTTCAGTTAAATGATTGGGAAAAGTGTCTGGAGAATAGAATTTTGTTGCAATTAATGTTGTTTTTAAGGTGAGAAGACCAGGACAAAATAAATCTCTACAAGAGATCATTAGATCATTACAGACAGTTTTACAGCTGGAACGGTTTGAACGTCAACAAGCTGAGAGAGAGTTAACTGATAACACACAGGTCACAGCAAACTTGTTAGAGTCTGCAAGATGCCTTCCTCATTAACCTGTTTTCTTTGTGGGTATCGGTTTAAGTATGTTGCAATTTTAGTAGGTCTTTGTTATATGGTACGATAAGTTCACAGTCTGTTAAATCATGAGAATTCATTGACTCAAAATGTGCGTTTTGTGATAATACAGAAGATCATAAGTAATTTAGTTCTTTACTGCGTGAATGTGATGGTAAAATTTTGTGTGTAGTACCTGTTATTTTTTTTTTTTCGCTAGCATGCTACCTTTATTCTGGCATTCAGACTTGCGCAACTCTGTGACAAGCTGTGTCTCATCTCGCTGTGCTGTATTTGGTTTTTCCGTATGTACATCATGTAAAGAATCCTGGTTTTGGAATAACAACTGTAGCGCACCAGATGAGACACTAAAAAGAAACCAAATCAAAACAAAAAAAGGCCTTGCCCAGTCCAGCTCGCTCCGGCTCGGGGGGGGCCGATGGGCTCCGGCGCCACTGACTTTTTTTGTCAGGGAGACCCAGAGGTACCTCCACCTGTCTGAGCAGTGAGCGGCCCAAAGGTGCAATGCAAAAATTGAGATATTGTCTTAAATTGGTGTAACTGTGATCCATCTGCATATTTGAACTTGGTATATGGTTTTCATATCTGAGCTCAGTATTTTAGTTTGCATATTCATATTTGGTACCAAAAGAATCTTGTTTGGGAGATAATTACAAAACGGGAACCGGTTCCACTGCTAAAATTGCTAAAATTCCACCTTGCCTCCCCTTAGGATGCATCCTTACACATTAGAATGATTGCTTATATTGTTAGAAAAGCATTTGAATTGTTAAAATGCTACGATAGCTGTGAATTTAGAAGAGGTTGTATTTAACAGTTGCTAGAATATTAACTGATTTAGATTTAGGAAAATAGAATAATGGATTGATGTTTATTATACTGGTTTATACTGTTTTTTTGACATCTCTAAATTGTAAAAGGTAAATGGAGCTAAGGAATGTAACTATTGCTGAGCTACTTGAAACTGCATATAAAGTGTATTACGGCTGGAATGAAATGGGAAAACAAAAAGAGCAAAATATCCCAGGCCTGTGTGCAGCTCATCGTAACTGAGGAGTTTGCCAGAGCCTCCCACTTCGTACCAGTGATTATACCAGCTGCATGGCCTTGACTATATCTGAACTGCGGAGAGAAGAGAAAGAAGAAGAAAGGAAAAAAAAACTGTTTTCCCACTGCTAAGCAGAGAAAGGGGGGCTTTGCTCCCCCGGCTCTGTCCCTATTTTTTTTTTTTCTTTTTTTCCCTGAAGTATTGTCATCCATTTTTGTTGTGGCACTGTGTTGTTTTTCGGCTTTGAATCAGGGGTTGTTGGTGTTGTTTATTTTTGCTTCTGTCTTGTTTCCTAGGTTTTGGCACATCTGGGGAAAAGAGCTCATAACTTTACCTCCTTGCTGAAGTCAGTCTTTTCACACTGGTCAGCTTTGGGGGGTCACAGTGTTCAGTGCTTCTCTGGGTCAGACTGGTACTGATTTGAGTGTGGAGTGGAGCCAGATTGGTTTGATGTGGAGTTCAAACTGATGTGTTTTCATGCTGGGCTGGACGTCTTGCCATCTCAGATGGGGGCGAGAGGGAAGTCTTATTCCCCCCCGCGCCCCTCCCTCAAGCAATGTTACTGCTAGAGAGCTGTAATACTGCATGAAGGAGTCTGAGGGTGAAATTTAAAGGCATCACCAGTGGATCCATAGTTCTAATGAAACTGGAAAATTAAACCAAAAATTTGTTAATAGACTTATTTTGCGGTAATTAGTTGTAAGTGACTTCTTAGTAAATTCACCATGCTAGTTTTTGAGGTCATGAGAAACAACGAAAGAAAGGCCATTTTTTGAGACCAATGGAATGCCAAATTTGGAACAAAGTTTTAATACATGAATTCTTATAGTTGTTAGAAACTCCTATACCTCTCTTAGATTAAGATTTGTTAAGTAAATTGTAAGCTCAAATAACGTTTTCTGAGAATTCTGTTTAGTTGCATAGCCTACAAGAAGCTGCTTGGATGGAGCAGATCTGCTTGCTGCAAGTGAGAAATCTCCAAGGAAATTTCAAATGCTGTATCTCCACTAGTATTAACAGCCAATGTTTCGATAAAGCAAATACTACCCTGATAGATCTGAAACAGGACTTCGATCTGGTAAGGGAAAACAATATCCAATAAATATGACAGCCAAAATGGAGTTGGAAACTTTGAAGAATGAATTTATGACAACCTTACAGGCTGACTGCATTCGATTGGACTTGCAGATTTGTCTATTTATAGCTACAACACAGAAACAACCTGTGGCTATTGGGGACAGTATGATGAGATTGCTAGCAGACTGATAAACTGTTTTTTACTCTGATCAAGAAAAGCAGGGAATGAACTTAAGTTTCAATAGGCCATGATCCTTTTGTCATATATGTACCATTTGTGAAATTTAATTTTGATTTTTTTATTTGTAATCTATGTCTTTATAAATTGCATTAGCTGATTTTCTTAACAGCACAGCTTTTGACATGCATAAATGTAAAATGTAAATTGCTGCAGAACCTGCAAATCTTTAACATCAGTTCATAGGCCATACTTGTATTTGGTCTGATCCTACATACTTGCAAAGTATTTGTTGATGGTTCTGGGAACTCTCATAAAGCTGTAGTGGTCTGGCGTGAAGATAACAATTGGTATCATTCTGTGAAAATTATTGAAGGTTCAACCCAATGAGCAGAACTTGGCACAGCTTTACATTATTTAGAACTTTTTAAAGGAGTAACCTCTAAATTTGATTTGTGATTCTGAGTACGTAGTCAAGGTCCAATGCACGTATCTGATTCTGAACTGTGTTTTTTGTTTTTGGTTTTGTTCCTTTTTAAAACAAAAAGGGGGGAGACGTAGGGAAAACACCACAAAGCCAATTGTCAAAAGCATTGTATGTGATGAAATACTTTGCAAGTGTGACCCAAAACCATGCTAAATCAGAAAAAACCTACATTAGTTATGGTCAAATCACTGATCAATGGAAAAGGCCACAGCAATTGATAACCTGGGGGAGAGGTTATGCTTGTGTCTTTACAGATCAAGGGCCGCAATGGCTGCTGGCACAAAACGTGAAACCTGTGTTATCTTCCTGACAATGATTGTTGCAGCTGCTGTGTTTTGGATGCCCGCACAGAAAAAGACTAACATGTGGAGTACTTTAGCCAACATGACTGACCAGGACTCCATATGCCTAGCTATGGCATCTCCGGAAAACCCGTTCCACACGTGCTTGGTTGGCATCCCCCTTGATGAATACAGCAGCATCACACAATTGTTTCAAAATAGTGGTCGGTGCAAAGGCATTGCAACAAAAATACTAACATGGCACTTTGGATTAACTGTCTCCCGGAAATAGACATTGAACCACAGGAACTAGAATTGCTGGGATCTATGCCCATGGATGCTTGTATCCAGCTGGTTTGTGAAAAGTGCCAGGACAATATGCTAAAGCATGAATGGATAAGACTGCAAAATGTTAATGCTACCATTGGTGACTATAGAAATGAAACTCGATGGTGTAATGCCTCACAGAAGAATCCAAGGAATGTCATTGATAATGTGGGACAGCGACCCCAAAACCTCCTGTATTGTGTATTCTTGATCTATGGAGATAGAGCCTGACCAGGAATTTCTTCTAATGCTGTTGAGGACTGTGTATTTTGGGACTATTAACTCTCTTAACACCCATGATAGTCGATCACAGAAAAGCGACACGGGAAAAACGTTTTTTGCATGCATATGAGTCAAAATGTGATGATAATGTAGATTTTTGGGGATCAAGGTTAAGGGTTTTAGGATCTCTTGTATCTGGTGTTGGCACAGCTAAAAGCGTTAAATATTTTAGAAAATTAGGATACTGGCTAGTTAAGCAAAGTAACAGAACTTCAAAGGCTTTAAGTGGACTTTTTTTAGATGTAGATTCTGTAAGACATGCCACATGGCAGAGTAGAGCCACGATAGATTTTTGTTATTAGCTCAAGGACATGCGTGTGAAGATTTTTATGAGATTTGTTAAATAAATTGCTTAGTGGTTGAGGGTTTTTAGGATGGTTGTTATCAGCAGTGAAAACAGGACTGATCATTTTGATGATTGTTGTGGTTGTGTTACTAATGTTGCCATGCATGATTTCTCTGCTGCAAAGGGCCCTGCAGTGGACAATGAGGGCAGCATTTTTAACATAAATAAAAAAAGGGGGAATTGTGGGAAAGTGCAGTGGGTCTGCGGAGTCCTTGACAGAAAATATGGGGGTAGAAATCAGCCTTGAAGATATTAAGGTTTACCCTTGAGAAGGAAGGGAGTAAAGGAGTATCCGGAGGTACGGACTTGTACCCGTGAGAAAGGAGAGATATACCCGTGAGACAGAAGAGGATAGAAGAATAACATGGATGACAGCAAAATTAACCAATGAGATATTAGTGCTGTAACTTGTAACCAATAGTGAAAAGACACATGAACTGGTAGAATTGTATAAAAATGCACTTGTAACAATAAATGGCACCTATTACTTTCATCTTGAAAGAACTTGGTCCATGTCGTCTGTCCGTCTCAACCGCGACAAAGTCCCTTAAAAATTTTCCAATTTTTGTCCCAATTCTTCCCATTCCCATTGAAACTTTTCAAATCCCTCTCCAAATTGTTGAAATTCTCTTGAAGCTTTTAAAATTCTCTCCAGAATTTTCAAAATCCATGTCCACATGTTTACAATTTCACATAAAAAAATGGCTAAAATTCCAGTGGAAATTTTTTCAAAGGCCCTTAAAAATTTTCCAATTTTTGTCCCAATTCTTCCCATTCCCATTGAAACTTTTCAAATCCCTCTCAAAATTGTTGAAATTCTCTTGAAGCTTTTAAAATTCTCTCTAGAATTTTCAAAATCCATGTCCACATGTTTACAATTTCACGTCAAAAAATGGCTAAAATTCCAGTTGAAATTTTTTCAAAGTCCCTTCAAAATTTTCCAATTTTTGTCCCAATTCTTCCCATTCCCATTGAAACTTTTCAAATCCCTCTCAAAATTGTTGAAATTCTCTTGAAGCTTTTAAAATTCTCTCCAGAATTTTCAAAATCCATGTCCACATGTTTACAATTTCACGTCAAAAAATGGCTAAAATTCCAGTTGAAATTTTTTCAAAGTCCCTTAAAAATTTTCCAATTTTTGTCCCAATTCTTCCCATTCCCATTGAAACTTTTCGAATCCCTCTCAAAATGGTTGAAATTCTCTTGAAGCTTTTAAAATTCTCTCTAGAATTTTCAAAATCCATGTCCACATGTTTACAATTTCACGTCAAAAAATGGCTAAAATTCCAGTTGAAATTTTTTCAAAGTCCCTTAAAAATTTTCCAATTTTTGTCCCAATTCTTCCCATTCCCATTGAAACTTTTCAAATCCCTCTCAAAATGGTTGAAATTCTCTTGAAGCTTTTAAAATTCTCTCTAGAATTTTCAAAATCCATGTCCACATGTTTACAATTTCACGTCAAAAAATGGCTAAAATTCCAGTTGAAAATTTTTCAAAGTCCCTTAAAAGTTTTCCAATTTTTGTCCCAATTCTTCCCATTCCCATTGAAACTTTTCAAATCCCTCTCAAAATTGTTGAAATTCTCTTGAAGCTTTTAAAATTCTCTCTAGAATTTTCAAAATCCATGTCCACATGTTTACAATTTCACGTCAAAAAATGGCTAAAATTCCAGCTGAAATTTTTTCAAAGTCCCTTAAAAATTTTCCAATTTTTGTCCCAATTCTTCCCATTCCCATTGAAACTTTTCGAATCCCTCTCAAAATGGTTGAAATTCTCTTGAAGCTTTTAAAATTCTCTCTAGAATTTTCAAAATCCATGTCCACATGTTTACAATTTCACGTCAAAAAATGGCTAAAATTCCAGCTGAAATTTTTTCAAAGTCCCTTCAAAATTTTCCAATTTTTGTCCCAATTCTTCCCATTCCCATTGAAACTTTTCGAATCCCTCTCAAAATGGTTGAAATTCTCTTGAAGCTTTTAAAATTCTCTCTAGAATTTTCAAAATCCATGTCCACGTGTTTACAATTTCACGTCAAAAAATGGCTAAAATTCCAGTTGAAATTTTTTCAAAGTCCCTTAAAAATTTTCCAATTTTTGTCCCAATTCTTCCCATTCCCATTGAAACTTTTCAAATCCCTCTCCAAATTGTTGAAATTCTCTTGAAGCTTTTAAAATTCTCT
>NW_028117066.1:0-36004 GCF_964273445.1 Streptopelia decaocto
GACACGCCCCGCCCGCTCGCCAATTGGCAGCCGCCTTATTCGTGATGCGAGCTGTGGGGCCGCGGCCGGGGGGGCTGTTCCCTTCCCCGCCCCGCCGCTCCCTCCGCCGGAGGCGGTGCTGCCGGGGCCCGGCGGGCGGGCAGCCAGCCCCGCCGCTCCGCACGCCTCGCCGCCCCGCGCGGAGCAATGGCCGGTGTGAGTACGGGGACGGGAAGGGCGGGGGAGCAGGTGGCAGGGCCGCCAAGTGTCCCCTTTGGGGCAGGTCCGCAGCCCCGCGGCGCCTCCCTGACTGGAAGCCGAGCGCTCCCTCCTCCCCGCGGCGGCTGAGCGGCTCTGGCCGCTGCTCTGCCCTGCCCGGGAGGGCGCTTGGGGCAGCCACGGGGAGCGGGGGCTCTGCGGGGAAGGCGGGCACGGGGTGGCTTTGGGTCCCCTCCGGGGATGGCTTGGGGTCCCCGCCGGAGCGCCGCGGGTTGTGCGTGCCTGGAAGGAGGTTCGCGTCCGCTCACAAGAGCCCGTTGTATACAAACACGCCGTGGCTTCAGTTAACATTTAAAGACAAAACGCCACTTAATGCACTTGATGTTCTTTTGCTTTCCTTTTCATTTGGACAATAAACTCAAATGGTTCTTTGGGATGATTATTGGCTCAACGGGTATATGTGGGGGCTTGAGTGCGGTAGCAGAGATTATTTTCTGTAAGGGTATTTTCTTAGGTTCTTAATTTCTGAGACAAACAGAAACATGTGGTTATCTGTCATATAAAACCTTTGTGCATCTGTTTTGTCCAAAACGATATATCTTTTCTGAGTATCTTTTCAGATTTTCATTCCACTTTCAGTCTACCTGTTCTGTTACTGGAATGTTCAAGTTGACAAGTCAGGATTTGATTAAGTTTTCTTCATGGTGTCAAGCGTGTCTGCTAGATGTGAGAAAGTGCACTGAAACCTAGATAGTTTGTGTATTTTGTGAATCAAATCAGAAAGGATTAATGCAGGGTGGAGAGGTTAAGTGATGTCTGGGTGTTCTGTAGTCTGATTAGTCTTGCTAATTTTATTTTTACCTAAATGTCCTACTGTGTTGTCCTTCAGTCTTTATAATGGAAGTGTTTTTGAAACAGTTAAAAATAATTACACGCACTTCCTCCCTCCCTTCTGCAACCTAAACTTGCAAGAATGAGCTACAATCAAGGAACTGAGGAAGACTGAGTCATAAATATATAGAATGAGTAAAGGGGTCCCAGCTGTCCAGAGGGCTGACAATTAGTAATGTTATATTCAATGAAACACTTGTAATCTAATTTCTCCGAACGTTGAAACTGAATTTTGTTGTTCTGCTTGCTGTGTTTTTGTATGTTCTTATGTCAAAGGCATTACTAAAAACATGCCTAGTTCTTCTGGTGTTAGCCTTGTCTGTTGAAAAGTCCTTGAACAGTAGTGGTGTGATAGTATTGGAAGTACCGTTCTGAACCCACCAGTGTTTATCCCCTTACCCCTCCCAAGATGATGTTGTGGCATTCCGAGATCAGTGGCAGCACATCAGTTGCCTCATACCCACAAGAGATAAGGGGAAGGGTGTGCATGGGGTGAGGGTTAATTGTGGCTTAGGTTTCTTGTTTGTCTGGGCAGAGGTAGGAGGGTGATAAGTTATCTCAAGTTTTCTTTTGTTCCTCAGCAGCATCTTATGTCCACCAGCAATCCCATCCAGAGAGGAAGTGCTTCTAGTCTTCTTTGGCATAAGTGTCCTGCTTTACTCATCTGTCTTTCAAGTGGCACCTTGATGCTACATGTATTTTCTGGCTCTGGAATTCTCACACCACTCGAAGATAACTCATCTCTTTTAGGTCAACAGCAACACAGTAACTTTAGTTTTTGATCTGAAAAGTGCAAGACCACTGTTAAAATATGAATCTACCTAAAAAAAAAAAATGTAAGTACACTGTTCTCAGGCCTTAAAGGAATTAAGTAAAATAATAAATTTAAAAATTCTAGATGCCTGGACATGTGCTTGTGTTCTGGTAGTGTTAGGGTCTTGTCTATAGGAGTCATGCTCACCCTGAACTGAAGGGATAAGCTTTGCTCCCCCTTCTTCCCCCTGTTAGAGAAAGCTTTCACACACATTCTTGCCTTACATCCCATGTCTTGGAATAATGGACTTTTCCCTTCTGCCATTCTAGTGCTGCTAGAGCATCTTGGCGTCTTAAAGTGGTGACTAAAGAGGCTGTTGGGAACTGTGTAAAAAGACAACTACCTACCTACTTGATCTAATAAATAAATAAAAATATAAACCTGAAACTTTTGTATTCTACAAATAAGATGTTTTTTGTGCTTTCTGAGTAGATAAGACAGTGATAATGCACAATAGAGAGTTTTTAAATACTTGTAAGCTATGAAGGATTTCGTGCTCAAACTTCTGAAAATTCTTCAGGTAATGCCCCAAAATATTTCAGCTTCTAAGTAGACTCAGTGTAGAGACACAGGAACTGAAATGACTGTCAGTACAAAGCTGGGCTGTTTCTTACCACCATAAAAGTGAAATAAATAAAATAATAATAATAAAAGCTCTGTAGCTTGATATCTCCATAATTTAAACAAGATGTTTACTTCCTAAGTAGCAAATATTAGAGTAAGAAAACTATATTCTAAGGAGTGGATCTGAGATGGTTGCTGTGAAGAGTGATACAATGGCTTAAATACTAAGTTACACGTCGGTTTGACCAGCACTGAAGAGCTGGTACCACTGCTGGCAGGAGTCGCGTCTCACTTCTTTCTCCCTGAGAAAGGGAAGCAGCAGTGCCGCAAGAGTAGCTGAATTTGGAACTGGATTCAGAACTGGCCCAAATTGAAACTACTTTTCCTGCTGCCCTCCCTGTCCAAGTTTAGTTTTAACTGGGATTGGTTTCCACATTGAGTTGATTATTTGGCAAGGTAAATGTTTATGCTGACTCAAAGAGCAGAGTAAGGGTGAGAATAAACAACAGGGGAACTGCTTGGTTTGTGGTTCCCTTGTGCCTGTGTAAAGTGTTTGTGAAACTGTTGCTAGTAGCAGTTCACATAGTATCACATTAACCAGGATTTTGGTGACCTTTCTAAAGCTGCCAGCAAGAGAGAAAGAGTAAAACTTTCTTATAAGTTTCTCGTAGGTATGTTATATTGTTACTCACTGGCATTCCAACACTGTTTCTGATGAGGTTCTTTTGGATTAAGTGTATATCCAATCTAGATGTGTTTCAAGTGTTGGTGGAAGGGCATAGAGTTATTAGACATGCTGCCCTTTTCCAGGTTTTGCTAACAAAGTACCTATGATAGGGAATAAGCACCTTAGTGCATGTGCCTTATCTACACCCATAATATATTATCTAGGTAAATGGATGAGAGTCTAGGATATACTTAGTATTTGTGAGGTTTCAGAATTGTAACCTGTGCTTTAAACACAGATTTTTTACATCTGTGTGTAAATCCTTCTGTTTTTTGAACTCTATTTTCCTAGAAGACCTGATAATATCTGTAGCTACACAGTCTTTGCTAAGCATTTGGTGTTTCACAAAGCAGAAATACTTCCCCTCCATCCCTGAAGTGCAGTATTCTGACTGTTTGGAAGGCCTTGCAGAAAGTCATACATTTGTTTTTAAACTTGAGACATTCACATTTTGAGCTTTAAATATTGCTTAAAAATCTAGCAGAAGAAAAAATATGGTTGTCTTAGCCACAAATAAAAAGACAAGAAGGTGCCACTGTTTAGCAGCTTACTAGTCTATTTGTTGTTTTACTCTAGTTTTCTGTCAGTGGTTCTTACAGGCCATGTCATACTGGATAGAATCAAACATGCTGTAGGGAGGGCGTATGTTCTGGAGAGGTATTGTAGATGGAGTGAAAACACTCCTATTCACTTCTTTAAACTAACTTCCACAAGATTTTTTTGGTTGGACTTGGAATCCTAATTAGATGGAGAATACAGCATAAGTATCTTCAAAAAGATAATGAAGTCCGCTCTGTACAGCTTTCTCTTTTCATCCCCCAGTAAAGTGATTCTACATGAACAGCTCTTGTCAAGTCTTTCCTGTTGCCTCTACCTTGTTCTTTGTTTCCCTGCCTTCATTACTCTTCCTTCTCCACAGAGGTCATTGTTGTAATGCTTTTATTTGAGAAATAAATTTGAATTTTTTCTGGTATGTTTCTTCCAGTGATGATGCAATCTCTTCATCCCATCCTAGTTTGAAAGAACTAGTTTAAATTAGGCTAGAATTACTTCTCAGCATGGACAAGTTTTGAATACAAATGCATTAGTGATATGCGTAACTTCTAATCTGGAGGACAAGTAAAAAACATAGAAACTCCCTTGGTGCTAGAAGTTCTGTAATGGAAATAAGGCTCATAAGATGTATTTTTAATTGGTGTATGTTTTGTCACCCTCCTGTTTAACCTCTCCAAAAATAGGGTTGTGTACAAAGGGAACAATTTTGCAGGGCGTCCTGAAGGGGACATTCCAGAAGTTGTAGGAGGGAGGAAGGGGTGAGGGAAAGAATGCTGTGTTACCTTTTTCTCTTTTCTCTAGAGCTGTTATCAAATATGAGTTTCTTTGTGAGGAGGAGTCAGATACCAAATGTATTGTTTTGAGAGGTGGTGGGCAGACTAGAAGTTCTATAAATTTTTTATTTCTGCAGATATTTCATCTGATAATATAACTGATAATTCCTTAAAACCTGCATGAACACAGAGTAGTTGTTATATGAAGGAAATAAAGTACACCTACCAATAGTTCTGGTTATTCAGTGGATAACCAGGTTATATTACTTTGGACTGGTACTGACAGTAGGATAGAATCAATGTATTTCTGAAGATCTAAAATAGTCTGGGTTGTTATTTTTGGTAAGTTGAAGATACTTATTTTAGAATCGCAGCGTAACTTCAGCTAGAGGAGACCTCTGGAAGTCACCTGGTCTGAGCGCCTTCTCATTGTGAGACCAACTTGTATGTTAGACCAGGTTATCTGGGCTCAAATCCAGTTGAGTTTTGAACTCTGCCCTCGGAGGGTGGACGTTCAACAATATCTGCAGGCAACCTCTTTTATCAGCCCATGAATAGGTGAGCAGCATATAATGCAAATTCCTGGTAAAAATTTCATTGGCAGTTCAGATGTACAGTTTCCTAATTTATATGTTTAACAAGATGTTAAATGCCATTCCATTGACTCTGCTCAGCCCTTTCTTTTGAAGCCTCATTTCTTACATGGCAGGGGAGGGAAGAAAGAGGAAGGGTCCCCTTTTTTCCTCTATTGTGTCTTTGGGTGACCACATAATGAAGAAATAAGGATTTTTTTTTAGTGTAAATCTATGTTTTGTGTATCTGTTGTTTCTAAATTAGTCCTGGGTTTGAAATATTTATTGTTTTCTATTTATACAGTGCTTTTTCTCTGTTCTCAATGGTTTTAACTTTCCAGTTATCTTCTGGTTTTCAATTTTAAAATAATGTGAGAAATTAAGATGATGAACCTAATCTCATATAACACAGACTAAGTACATTTGCTCAGTAGCTTATGAAATTTAATCTAAACTGTCTTTATACAAACCAAGAGCAAACTAGTGAAGTGCTACAGCTTTAAGTACCTGTGTTTCTTTTCAAAATTATTTTCGTGTCTGATTTCTGTGCTCTGTCAGTTTGACTCTATACTTGGGTGTATGGCTTTCTCTTTACATTGATTGAAGTTTTAACTTTCTAATAGAACTTAGGTCCCAGTTTTCACTCTGTTTGATGTTGATGGCCGCTCAGTTGTAACACTAAATGTTTTAATCAGCTTTTCTGTTAGTGCTAAGAAGCTGAAATTTAAGAATGGCTCTTTATCTTTAAGCCACCACTAAAAATACCAGATTGTTACATATTACTAGTCAGAGACTGATGACTGAAATAAAAATCAGTATTTTGATGCAGTGTACAGATAACTTCCACCATAAAATATGTTTCTGCATACAGTATCCTTAGCAGAAATTTTCTGCATAGTTCATGCAGTTTTGATATGTGAAACCTGACCTCCAGAGTTCTTTAGCTGGACATACCAGACCATTTACACAAGTGATAGTGTTGGCTGCGCTCTGTGCAGACAATTCTGTTTTCAACAAGGAAATGGAATACTAATTTAATACATCTTCATATCTAGTTTGAGTGTAATTTAAACTTCACTAGTTTAAGGGAGTAGCAAAAGTTTCTTGGTTGAGAGGACTCTCCCTTCTGTCTGTTAGTTTCTTTTTGATAACTTTTTTACACTGGGTGCTTTTTGTCTTTTCTTAATTTCTTGGCCTAGTCAAAATGGTTGGTTTCTTCTCTTCACCTTCCTCCTCCTTGTTTCTAAACACTATTTCTAAATTTGTCCGGTGTGGACTGTCTGCTATAGGCTAGAGGTTTACAAACTAGTCTGTATGGATAGATTTACTCATGTAGAACTGTTGTCAAGATCTGGGTGTTATTATGCAGCATAGTTTCAGATTTGGCAAATGAATAAAGAATAATATCTTCTCTGGTCAGTAGATGGCTTTTAGTTTTAGGGTGTGCACGATACTGTGCATACAGCTTGACAGACATGACTAAAGTAAGAGCAAGTCATTCCTCTATTGCACACAAGTGTTCACGCCTCTGAAGAGCCTTCAATAAAGTTCTTAATATGATGGCCCATTATCGTACAAAAAATGAAAGAAACTATCTGTGCTGACAAAGCAAACCATGTCAAAGAAAACATTATGCTAAATGTGACATTTTATAAATATGGATTGCTCATCTTCCCCCGTAGAAAATGGCTTTTCCCACTGGCTGATCTTTACACATTCAGGCTCTTCAGATTCTCAGCAGTTGGAACAGCACAGCTGATGGTTTTGTAAGAGTTTGGAGTGAAGACACCATATTTTAGATCAGTGTGAATGCAGCTGAAAGTGTTTAGGTTTGTAGGAAAGTCTTGTTGCTGCTGTGGTGTTCTCAGGATTATGTTTCTCCTGTAACTGATGTTTGCTTCTTTGTGCTTTATGGTTTTTTTTTTCCACCTGCATATTTAACTTTCATTCTACTATTTTTTTAGGCTGGGAGTGCTTCAGTATTTGTTTTGCAGTTCTGCTTACATTAAAGTTGTTGTATAAATAAACCTGAAGTGTGTTTACATAACATATGTGCATGAAGTCAGAAATAATCAATTTTGAAGAATCCTGTCTCTTTTCTTTCCTGTAATTAAAGATGTGGTAACCCAGAGGGAGTTTGTTCAGGTCTTTAATACATAGTTTATCAGTTTAAAGGTAGGGATTATGTTATATGCAGAAGTGTGCTTTGACTCTTACATTACTAAGGGAAGCAAATTTGCAAGCAAGAAAATACAAAAGTAGTCATTTTCGAGGCACTGATACTTTGTCCTTGTTGGCATACGTGCAACAAAATGTAAGATATCAACTATAGTGGCGTGGCAAGGATGCAAATCCCTATAGCTGTAAAGGAAGTAGGGCAACCACGAATAAGAATTTTGAATTTTTCAGCTCAAAGATATGTCCATATTTATGAAGAGATTTAGCACTTGTTAGTTCAGTTCTCAGCTAAGAAGCTGTGCATTGAGTAACATTGTTTGAAGTGTGAACAGTCATCCAACGGGATATAGTTTTGTTGTCTTAACTGAGATGTAAGAACATGGAATTGAAGACAGTCTTCAGAAAAAAACTTGAATTCTCCTTTATATTTTCCAAAGAGACTTTAATTAGTGTAATTTAAGGGGATTTGTTCAATTACGAGTAATGAAATACTCGTGTGTGATGATTATACCCCCACTGAAAATGTGTGGCAATTTACTGTTACTGATTTAGCTGCAAAGAGAAGACAAATGTGTTCAGCTGTGTGCTTGTGTTTGCACATGACAGGGTGAGAGCCAAGGCAACATTTTATCAGTCGGTTGACAGGCAAAACCATATTTTTGTTACCTTTTTTCCTCCTCTGAAACTCTAATTAGATATTTGAATGTCATTTATTTGTTTATATCTAGGGTGTGGATTCAGGATTTGTTCCCAGCGTTCATGATTTTGACAAAAAACTCACCGAGGCTGATGCTTACTTACAGATCTTGATAGACCAGTTGAAGGTATGGTAACTTAACTGGTGTATTTACTGTCTTGAAAGTCAGTTTGTCAGTGTGGACTTCAAGGTCTGGCTGAAAGGAAGCTCAACAGAATGACAGAGTTATGTTTTATGCTTGCCACATGTTCTGGTAAATGTGGGTTGCAGAGAGAGCTCATCTGGCCGACTGTGAAGGAGAGAAAACATACCTTTTTTACATATGAAATCTGCTGACGGTACAATTTTATTTTCTCTTTCTCACTGGCTTAGGGTGATATATATGTTCTAACTACTTCTGAAATAAAGAGATTTTTACTAGAAGTATAAAAATTAAAAGTTAAATGCTAAGGGCTGAAATAAGCTGAAAATGGCTTTCTCTTATAACAGAACTCGGGATTGAGTTAAAAAATTAGAATAACTCAAACAGATTCTATAAAATGGTTTACGATGACTGAAACATTCTTTTGCATGTATAGCTTAATGTAAATGGCACAGATAAGTTTAATTTTAAAATGTAATTAAGTCATTGTCTTGCTCATGGTATTTTAGAAATTATCTTGAAAATTTTGTCAAGTAATATGTAACTACAGTTGCAGATAGTTCCAGACTTTGTTGCAGTAGTGATAGATAATCTGCTCTTTGTCCTTGAGTGAAAACATTCTGTAGAAAGTTTGTACAAATACAGTTCTTTTGCACTTTGTATGTGTATTTGAAGAGTAGATGGGAAGGTGAGGAATGATGGAGTTACATCTCTCAGTACTCACATTATTGAGAAAAACAGTTTTTGCTGCTGGTTAGGACACTTTTCCCATGACTCAGCAGGTTAAAATTGCTGTTCAGAATTGCTTCAGTTCTGCTGGTTTGGATTTTTTTTTTTTTTTTTTTTAATTCTGATATAATGGGCAAGTATTGCATGGAGGATATTCAGCAAAAAATCAGTTGCAGAGAGGGGGAAGAGCATATCAACACAAATGGAGGTAGGCAAAAGAGCCAAAATTTAAAGCTAAGCTGCAAAGACTTGATCAGGAGTTACCTTTGTCTCCCACACCAGAGCCATCTACCACACTTCACTGAAGGTATTTAAGTCTTTACACCTTCTAATTGTGATTTCAGGCTGAGGGGACAAGGTATAGGAATTAATAATGAAAGAAGAGTGAATCTGAGGATGGACAGAGACCAAGATTACAGTCTTATTAAATGCTTTGGGGCTTGAAAATTTGGTGTTTCTAGCTGATAATATTTGAAAAAATAACACTTCCAGTATTTTCACAAGTATCTCTTTCTTTTAGCTCTTCGATGAAAAACTCCAGAACTGCAAAGACGATGAACAGAGAAAAGCAAGTACATTTTGTCTTAAATATTGCTTATTTTGCTTAACTGGATGGCTTCGTGCATCAATTGCTATAGTCTATAGAGATTTAAAGTACAGTTGAAATCCGTCAAGTTGTCAAAATCAGTTAAAGCAATGTGAATAACTAATTGCATTATTTGTGTTGTGAATAGGTTGCAAACGGTATTTTTAGTAATACTGGATGTTGTAACATTAAAAAAGGTTTCAGTTTGTAGGAAATTACTCCTCTGTCATCCAACTGTCAAAAACATTTTTAACTTAAGTTTTATGTTTTTTTAATATTTAACAAGGATGAGTGTTTAATGTTTGCAGGAATAGCAAAGCTATTCTGAAGGGAAAAAATAATACTAAGAATCCTGTATTTCACATAATCTAATCTGCATCGTGAGTAGTTCTGTGACTGGCATGCTGAATGTTGGAAGTCTGAGAATATCATAATTCATCCACCTTAGGCAAGGATGTCAAAAATGTAACTTGCTGTGTGGGGAGCACTACTTTTCTAGCGAGGTTGTAATTCGCTTAAGTGTTGTGGAGTTTTTTGCACCCCCTCCTGTTTCATTTCCAAGTCAAGTTTGTAGGTCAGAGCTGAGTCTCTGTGTTTAAGAAAGGCTGGCACGTACCTTCGGTGATGTGGCTTTGGCAGAAACTAGCATGCTGCCTTTTACACGAATTTGTGTGCTGTGGATGGGAGATTTAATGTTTCCTTATGAAAGGTTTGTTACTGAGGAGTTCCTTTTATTTTCAGTAAACACATTAATTTCAACATCATAAAGTAGTGATGGACTTCATCCTAGTTCCCTTCCTCCAGTTTCAGTTGTGAAAAACAAGCTGATGTTCTCTCGGTGTTTGATTTCAGTTTTGAACACAGTTTGCTTTCTGTGATTAGTTTACTGCTTTGTAATGGCTGTGACCTTTCATGTGTTATCCATCTTGTTTGATGTGTTATGTGATGTCTTAAGGACTTCACAAGTGATGGTCTTTCTGGAGTTTTTTTGCATGTACAAGCTTTTAAAATAACTTTGAAGTACTGATGTTCTTTGTATAAGTGTGTTTAATCTGTAGACAACTGACCGAAAGAGCAAGATCTGAAGATTTTGTATTTCTCCTTCCGTGCTTCTTACTAGGAAGAGTTGTCCTTCAATTTTGACCTCTCTCCAGATGCTACTTTGCAGATCAGGCAGTACTTTCTTTTTCCCTGTGACAGTGCTTCTAGTCCCTGGAGACTTTCCTCATGCTGTGCTGATTTCTTTCTCTATCTCCGCAAGGTATCTACAGAACAGACAGATTGGCTTTAGAGAGAAAGCAGGAGGCTTGTTTAGAAGAGGTCAGCTTCCTCCAGTTTTAAATCTTGATGAGTGTTGCTATTAGTATAGATTCCATTTATTCTCTATTAAAAATGAAAAAGACTCGGCAAAGCACTTTTTGATCATGTCTCTTCCTGTACTAAAGCAGCTAAGAGGTTTTTTGATACTGTATTTAGCAGTTTTCCTTTTTGTTTATGTTCAGTATCGGAATATGAGCTGAGTGTAACCTGCAGCATGCTTCCATCCAACCCAGAGTTTGTTCCTCTCAGGAAGCAAGATTTGTTTATTTGAGTGTTATGTGCTTCCCAATTAGCTGAGTGCTGTTTTCTGCAACTGTTTATGGCCAGGCATTTAAGACATGAGCTTCTGTTTTTGCAAGCATATGGAGCACTGGATGAGCTGGTTCTTAGTTTACAGAATATTTTCTTTTGAAGGTGATGGTATATGGTATAGGTGTTCTGAGATTCTTCAAGGTCTCTTGCATATGTTCGTTCTGACACATGGTAATCTGTTGAACTTGGAAGAAAGCGCAGATACAGACTTAATGAATTTGAAGACTGAGAAATATTGCGATTATCATTAATTCCCTGTGTTACATCGATACTCCTGGCAGAACTACAACTAGCAATGTATAGCTGGTTCATACTGTCTATACCATAACTAGCAGTGCTACCAGTTTTGCTGAATCTACTGATGGAGTACAATGTATATATACCATTATGTTGGAAATAAAAGAAGGTGTGTGATCAGAGGGTGCTGGCATTTCAAGGTGAAGACAAGCTAGGGCCTTGCTTTCTTGCAGTGTTAGCAAGAGATTGGTGAGAACTTGAAGCTGACTTTTCTGTGCACTTTTGTGAAACTGTCCTGACCATACGTATGAGGGAAAATAAAACCATAAGCATTCAAGAGTATCAGAAGAGCAAAGAGGTGTATATTTGGCAGACTGGAACAAAGCTGACATCACTTAACAAGATTTTGGAGGGAAGTGTAGCCTGCTTAAGCTCCTTGGTTCACAACGAGTACATTCTGTGGAGTAAACCCAAGGCTGAGCACATGGATTCAGGAGCTGGCTGCCCCTGCTGCCTCTCATTGCTGGACGAGCTGATCACTCTGTACTCACATGGTTGTTGAATGAGGCAAAAATCATCTTCTATGAAATAAAATTAGCTTTCTATTGGCTCTCCACTGGCTTAATAAAAAAATAGGATGTCACGGAGGTGCAAATAGATGGAGTAGTTTCAGCAGCAGTTTGCAATTTGGTTAGATTAGATATAGCTTGTGGCTGCATTCTGCAAATCTAAGTCTGCAGGAAATTGATGTTTCATTCAAAAATATGTGTATTCATTACCTAAAACTAGGGAAACTATCATATTAAAATTTTATCTTCATCAGTTTTCAAAGAGTAGGGATGTTGAAGAGAGAAAATTTTGATAACTTTTAGTAGTAAATTATAGATTGATTTTATTTTTATTGGTAATGTTTTTTTATTTTCAACGTACCTCTTTGATTTCCCTTACAACTTTGTATTTTCTAATTTATCTCTATTCCTTACTTTAATGCAAGCTTATTCTAAGTTTAAACAAAAGACAATAATAAATTTACAAGGATTGCAGCAGCATGTGTACCTAACAATGTGGTTCTGTA
Organism: Streptopelia decaocto; assembly: GCF_964273445.1. Lineage (NCBI taxonomy): Eukaryota > Metazoa > Chordata > Aves > Columbiformes > Columbidae > Streptopelia > Streptopelia decaocto. The sequence goes on from NW_028117066.1 coordinate 12,371, forward strand.
CAGCTGATGAGACGAGATATAAGCATTCTCCTAACTTCTCCAAACCAATCGCTCTTGTAAGCCTGATAAATTTGAGTGGTATTGTCACAAGGTATCATTCACATTTTTGATTGGGTTTTTTGTTGTGTTGTTGTTGTTGGTTTTGTTGTTGTTGTTTTGGTTTTTTCCTCTGTAGTGTCATATCTATCGTACGTTTGCATAAGATCTTACAGGGGGCGAGTTCAGACTTTATTTTATGGCTGCTTATATCATCATTCTAGAATAACATGTTGCTCATAAAAATCCAGAGACTTTCATGTCGGTGGTTGCTTTGCCCTGAATACCAGGGCTGATGCTCTTTAGAAGGGTCTTCCCAGGGACTGAGTCTGTCTGACTTGCCTGTATTTATTCTCATAATTTTGTGTAAGTTTTTAAAGACAGTATTCCAGTTCCCTGTACTGTATTCTTGCAAGGTAGCCATACAGCACAAATGTGAAAAATATTGAATTAATGTGTTCTGTTACTAAAGTTGGCCAGCTCACAAATAATTCATTTCCACAGAGGAAAATATTGCGATTGTATAATTTGTGGATAGGCCTTGGAAACCAGGTGTCCTGAGGTTTTTCTCATTTCAGATCTTCAGTGTGATCTTGGACAAATTCCCTTTTTTTTTTTTTTTTTTTTTCTGTACCTATGTGTGAGAATAGCAATATCTTAATCTACTGTTTGGAAAATTACAGATGGCTAGGGGGAAAACAGTGTGACTGAATTACAGTATATGGCTTGACATCACTGTCAGATTTTCAGCAAATATTGTATCAGTGAAGGGAATGAGATACTAAGTTACTTGGTGTGTAAATACTCAATAGCACATTGGGGAAAAAATACGTAAAGAATAATCAAAAGTGCTGACAGCTGCCTACAGTTGGCTGTAAAGCTTTGAGGCAGAATGATTTATTTCAGCTGCATAATCTTTCATCTGACAAGATCTGGATGTTTGGGTACATTGCCTATTCTGTTTTGCTGCTAAAAGGCTCAAAACTTCACCACTGTCATACTTAAATGTTTTTTTCAAAATGTGTTCATAAAGTTTGGACTGGAAGTATAGTAGAGACATGAATAAGAAGACGAATGAATTTTTAGCTGTTGGCATATTTCTCTGCTAGTAGCAGAAGTAAATATTTTATAAAGTTGTGATATAACATGCCTGATATGCTACTTCATAGATCAGCATGGTCCAGTCTTTCCAGTGGAAAAGACTGGGGCTGGGTGCTATTAGGCCGCCTCTTGCCAATTAATCATGAAGAAAATCTATAGCATCCTTTGAATAGTATAGAGAGAAAAAAGCATAACTGAAAAAAAAATTCCCCAGGTATTGGCTGAGAAGCCATCAGTGCATTTTTATTTTTTTTGTTTAAATCCACAAGCTGAGACTATTCATTTCTGTAGATCTAGAGGTGCGTGATGCTCTCTTACAGTGTAGAATTGGGTTTGCAGTGCTGTGTGAGGAAAAAATGTCCCTTTACACACTTCTGTTATTCAAGATTCATAAAGGCTGTGACTCAAGTCACATGAGACTCATATTAATCAAAACAAAGAGGTCCTGTAATTGAATTCGTAGAGGTTCAGCGCCGAGACCAATTTAATAATTTTGCCTTCTGCAGACAGAGCCAAGGACATCAACAGGATGCATATGCCTCTTAGGTTGTGCTTCTGTGTAAAGCGGCATGCAGATGCCTTTTGCATGCCTGAAGTGCAATTCCACACAGGAAATCCTTAAGAACCAGTGTTTCTAGATAAAATTAAGTAGGCAGATTTCCAGATGCACTTTCACTGGAGGCTTGGAAAGAGCAGAAACATGTGTGCACTGTTATTTTCCATGATTTTTTTTTAACTTTGCTTAAGTGCATATGTTTATTGTACTTGGATGATGGTAATTTCAGGTAATATTGTTTGTTGGAATGTTCCACCATTCGGTACCCTTTGTATCGTATGTTGGTTTTGATTGTGCTGTGTAAAACCAAAGTGTAGACTGGGTAAATATGCATAATGTCACTGATCAAAAATTCCTTATTTTGTCACCTTTAAGCTTTACTTGTCAGTTTGACTTCTGTCTTGTCCATTACAAAATTAAAATTGTGTTTATACAGAAACAGTCTTTAGCACATAGGTTGCTTTTTTTTCTCCTATGTCAACTTAAAATGTAGTGTTCATACATTATTTAGGTCAAACTAGATGCTGGAAGAGCTGTATTTAACCATACTATTTTTATTTTACAGAAAATTGAAAGTCTCAAAGAAACAACCAGTGTAAGTCTATTTAATTTTTATATCTATGATATACAGATTCTGAAATTCACCTTATTTTCTTGAGAAAGTTTGTAAAGCTTTTTGCAGAAAAGTGGGAGTCCATACGAGGTCCAACCGTGTGATGGCAGAGGCAGCCTGGTTCTGGTGCTGTATTCCGATTTATGTCCGATTTATGGAATCATAAAATCATAGAACAGTTGAGGTAGAAAGGAACTCTGAAGGTCTGTAGCCCAGTCCCATGCTCAGAGCACAGAGCAGGTTGCCAAGGACCAAATCTAGTTATTGTGAGTAACTCTAAGGATGGAGGCTCTACAGCCTCTCTGGGAAATCTGTTCCAGTGTTTAAGCATCCATAGAATAAAAGAGAGATTTCTTATGTGTAAGATGAATTTCCTCTATTTCAATATATGGCCATTGCCTGTTGTCCTGTGTGTTGTCTCTGGAAAACAGAGGGGGGGAAGGGACAGTAAGGGTTCTACAGAAGTGAGTGTCCATTTAGTTCTCACCCAATATTTCAGTTCATATTCTGTGTAATAATAAAAATACTTGTAAATACCAAATATTATAGTAACACAAGGTATTTTTTCTGTTATTTTTGTTTTCTTAGAGCATGGTAGAATCAATAAAACACTGCATTGTGTTGCTACAGATTGCTAAAGTAAGTACACTGTAAATATTTTGAATTTTAATTATATTAATTAAAATTTAATTATTAATCTGTGTGAAAACAATTGAAATCTAAACATGCTTTCTGCATGATCCAGGAGATATATAGACAGATGTAAATGGTATAAATTGATTTATGCTGCTATTTTAGTGAAGCTTCTGAAGTACTGAGTTCCATAGCAGTCAGTCCTGTTAATATTCACGGTAACAGTTGTGTTGATAACAAAGCTTTGATTTTGAGCTAAACTTTATTTTGCCGAGTTTGCTATTAAACTAAATAAGAACACCAACAAACGTAAGGGTGACAGAATAGAAACTTAACAAAACCCTTATTTCTGCTTCATTTAAGAGTGTGGCTAACATAAATAGAAAAAGGGAAGGGTGTGATGCTAATAACCTAAGTTGGTTTTACAAGGTTTTTAATAGGTCTAAAGTTCATGATGACGTTGGAAATTCTTGAAGTAAGAATTGTTTTATTTGGGTATGCAATATGGGTAATGCACTTATGCTTTTCACTGAAATATTTTGTTACTTTTTAAACTTTAGTGAGATTTGGGGCGGGGTTTTTTTAGAGTACTATATTTAGGATATGTTAGTTACAGGCTGCTGATTTGTAACTTGAAACCAAAGTGAAGGAAGACGGTGTTTTTCAAACAAATTAATTTATGGTACTGTCAGAACATAATGCTGAATTTAATGAATTCTGATTTATTCAGAAATAGGCTTAAGTTATTCAGGTTTTTTCTCGAGTCTAGATAATTTTTCTTTTTGTAGCTTTCAAAACAATACTGCTCTTTGTCGTCATTCTAGATGCTTGATACATTGTGAAAAATTTCGCGGCCAGTGAAAACTGAAGTATTTAGAACCTTGTAGGATCAGCAGTTATTCACTAGAAGGCTCAGTGCATATTGGGTGAAATTCAAATTTCAGTCAATAGCTTAAAAATTCTGAAGAAAAGATGCATTAGTTAACGGGTTTATATAAAACCAAAACCATTTTGCAAGTAGTAAGATACATTGAAAGAGTTTTGTGCCACATGATTCCAGAGCTAGAACAGTCTCTATTTAACATGCAGTGATACTATTTGAATAACTCACTGTCGCGGCAGTGAGAAAAGCCTTGTCAGTACTTCATAATTTGCTGTTGTTTAGTACTGGGTGTATTTAGAATTGTTTTGGTACAGTGAAACCAGTAGACTGTATTGTCATTCTTTGGGGATTTGGTAGAGTCAATTGTAGATAGATGAGATGGCAATGTGCTGGTTTTCTTACCCTGCTGTGTGTGACTTGCTGTATTAAGGTAGCACTTAGAGAAACCCTGTGCAAAGAATGACTTGCTCATTAGTGTATAAGTGTATTTAATAGGTGTTATTTTCAGAGGTTTAATTCCTATGAAATGTTGTTCTTTTCTTATAAGCTCTGCTATGTAATTAGCAAATCTGAAAGAGCAGAATTATAATCTGCTTCTCAGGTTCTTGCTCAAAGCTGGTAATAGGTGGCTGAGTTAACTTTATTGTTTCTATTGAATATCAAATTCCATTTCTGCTATGGGGAAGTTTATTGGGGGACAGACAAATATGAGTGCTTAGCTTGTGCTGATGCTAAGCATATTTTGAAGCTCATTAGGTAGTTTGCTGCTAATGGACAAAACTGAACTTGTAGAGGCACTTTTCATCATTTTTTTTAATCGGATTCAGTGCTTTACTAATCCAACTACCATATTAAGCATAGAAGTAGGTGGAATTTGGGTCCCCCAAAAATGCTAAACCTTGCTTTGTGTCACACAAAGTCACAAGTCCTTCTTTCAGTACCAGTAAATATTAACCAGTGTAAATAGGTGGGTTTATCCAATGGGGAATGGATTTTTTTTTTTTTTCTAAACCATATCTAAATCTCTTGTAGAAAGATTGAAGGTGGTTTAAATGAGTGGTTTATGTGCAGCTAATTGGAAGTTAATCCACATATAGTGAAAAATACCCTCCATAAATCTTCCTGCTCTTTTAATAACCTTTATTCCACTTCATCTCTTCATCTTCTTCCTCTCTATCTTAGGCAACTTAACTTGTTGACTACATGACATTTGTTTCCCCCTGCCTGCCTCTTTCTATAAACTGTATTGGTATCCTGATTTCTCACTGCTGTAGGAAATTAAGAATAGAGGGGGTTTTGCTTTATTTTTACAGTTCTGTAAGTTGGGTGTGTATGAAGCATTATACATGTAAAAGTGTACTGCGTCTGACTGATAGCTTTCTGTTCTTCAGTGTAGAACCTTTTAAGATTCTTCAAGTTTTTTTTTTTCCCAAAGCTGCAAGGCAAGTATGGCTGCTGACTTACACTGCTGCAAATAAATCATTAACACCACCCCTGCACCTCATTTTTACTTCTACAGTGCCTTTCTCGCTAGGAGACAGACTTCACAATTACCTGCTGGTTGTTTGCATACCTCAAAAATTGTTACCACTTCTCTATACACTCAGAACACCTGTGTTTCAAATACATGGCCATTTGTTATTTGGATTATTTGGGTACCCTGAGGCAAACATAGGTTTTTTTGGTGGTGTTTGGCTTGTTGTTTGTTTTTGGGTTTTTTTGTAATTTTGTGTTAAGTTGAGTAGTTTGTGGACACTTAAAACAACCTGCCTTAGGACTCGGATGGTGAAATTTTCATTAAACTTACAGTAAATCAAGTGTGTAATTGTGCCACTTGTACTTGAGGTGACCCAAGGCATTTTCAAAATAATGAAACAAATACCAGCGTAATAGGAATATGTTCTAACACACACATTACTTTTCAAAAAGCAATCAAAATAAAAAAAGTGGGGATGGGTAGGTGGAGCACTTGGCTTGCGTTGTCCCTTTGGTGTGTATGGCAGTTGAAGATGCCCAGCTTTGCTGATGTGTGTGTTGTAAAATACATGTAATGGTCTTAGAAATATGAAAAATATGTTTTATGATGTAGCTTTTATCATTTAAATATTTAGTTTTGCATCTTTTGGCTTTTTCACTTCATCATTGCTGGTCAGTCTTGCCTGCCCAGTTTTGTGGCGTTTCTGCCTTTGTTAACTCCTCAACGTGCCGCGGTGCTGATTGTGCGTCACTGGGCTTAGGATAGCAAGCTTCAGTACCAATGCAGCATCTTTGTGTTTTATTTCTTAGGTCTTAGAGATGATAGCATAACATGGAAATTTTGTATATTGAAAAAAAAAAAAAAATATATATATATATATATATTTGAACTCGAGTGTTATTCTTCCTTCTTTGTAAGTTTGCAACCCAATGGAGCTCATTGCCCTTAATGTCATTTTTGTCATGGAAAGCCTTTCTTAAGAAATGTCAACTAGCAGACATGATATTTGAGCAGCCTGTTGCCAACTATGTAAGCTAAGGAAGAATGTATAAAGTATCAAAACATAAGTCTGTACCAACACATAAGTCGGTACCAACTTTCATAATACTATTTACAGCTTTTTTTTTTTTTTCCTTGTTCCTCTTAACAACTGGAAATCTGGGGAAATGCTCTGCAGACAACTCTTGAGGTTCACACCGAACAAAGTTATGGATTGATACAGTGGCTAATACGAACTTTGCAGCCGAAGTGAAAAGATTTGGCTTAGTATTCAGTAAAATTTATACTGTTGCTGGTGCAGTCTTAAACGATGCCAACTGTAGATGGACATTAGCTTGTCTGTAGCTCGTGTAATTTCCCCTGATGACAGTTTTGTTCCATGCGTTACCTGCTCTTTCACATATGTTTTTAAGCAAAAAACCCCAAATCCTAAATTGTAAATAATCTCAAAAACATTTTAAAACCTAGTTGATACCAAAAAGCAAAAGTTAAAACCATTTAACTTAAAAAGGCCCTTCTGCCTTTCAAAAGCAAAAGGTGCTTTAGAAAACCTGAGCTGTGTACTAATCACAGTTCTTCAGAAATGGAGAACTTTGTGTCTTTCGATTTTCAGGGCGTCACTGGTGCTGCAAACCGTGTTTTGGGGGCTCTTAGCTGTTTGGGAAGAACCTACGTTCTAAAGCATAATTGTGTTCTACAGTGCAGAAAGGATAGTTTTGAAATTGTTGAAACTTTTGTGGACAGGTCTGTGGAAAACTCTGATCTTCAGAGGTGCGATGACTTATGAATAGAATTGTATCTTCTAAGTTTAGTTACGTTATCACATGATGAGGAATATTTTATGGCTGAAAACATAAACATTCCTGAGAGAAACTTGCTGTTCTCACTTAACACAGAACTGATAAGTCATGCAAGATTGTTATGTTGATATTTGTAACATTTCTTCCTTAAGGACCAAAATAATGAGGAGAAGCACGCAGATGGACTTATAGTAAGTTTAAATCTAATATTTATCTCCCTTTATTTCTGCAGAATTGTGAACAGAGGCCTGAATTTCCACTCATTTTGCAACATACCTCCTTTCTCTAATTTACTGCTTCAAGTGTCTTATTAAAATCAGAGTCATTAGCTTTGGACGTGGGCTAACACCCTTGCCTTTAGAAAGTACAGTGATCAGTTTTCTGCCGAATGTCTCCAATGGCAGTGTTATCGCTGAACACTTAGATGAAAGTCTGCCATGTGAACAGGTGAAAGGGAAATTATTTGGATAGAAACAGTTTTGTTTTCCATCTGAAGTATCTTTTTGTGGGAAATAGATCGGCTCTCTGTGTGCTTCCAGTACTTTGTCTCTTCAACACTGCCGCTCATTTGACGCGAAGTTGTATAATGTCTGTTTAAGCAATGTTTCTTCTTTAACATAATTTCTGCCTTTTAATGTAACTTCTGTCATCTTTAGTTTCAGTCGCGTGTGAATTCTCTTTCTTCGTTCTCTTTTTGTCACTTGAGTACATTTCAGATAATTTTAATAGGAGATTGGTTTCCATAAAACGTAAATCTAAAAATCATAGTGTGTTTTCATTACAGCTGACAGTAATTCCCAGGCTTTATTTGTCTTTCAATTATGCACAGCATTAGTAGTCTGATTTTCTGGTATGAACTTTAGAGTAAAGATGCACATGCAGATTTTTGTTTCATGCATATTGTAAATAAGATTAACAATTACCTTGTGGGTAGTCACGTAATTCAGGTCTTAGTGTCTTGGAGGAGGTTCTGTTGTGTGCCCTGGAAAAGAGGTTCTGCAGCTGGACGCTGCTGCAGGTAGGGGTGGTATGAATGTTAGATCTGCAATGCAGAGACTTCATATAGATATTACAACTTCTAGTCTGAATTTGATTAGCCACTATTCTAATTATCTGTGGGCTGACTTATACTAGGGAGAAATACCAGGTATTTCTGTGAGACTGTGTTGACTGATGCATCAGATTGTGAAGACTGAAATTCTGATGCTGTTTAGGTCAACGTTAGCTTGGGCTAAAGGTCAGGGTTTCACTTTGACTATATTCCTGCCTAAGTTTAATGTTTGATACCACAGTGGGATGATGATCTTGCTGTTTCTATATGGCTCATTTTAAGTTGTTACTAAACTCAGAGTAGGAGAATTTCAGATCTGCCTTCATCTGCTTTTAAACCATGAAGGCAACACCCAAAACATCCAAAAGAAACTTCACATTGCAGTGTGGAGAATTGTTTAAGGATAAGATTACAACCCTGCATACAAAACCAAAGTTACCTTGGTTTTGGTTTTGTTTGATTTTTTTTTTTTCCCCCCCCTCTGTGTCATATTTCTGTATCATATACATTTCTGTATCATATATATTATTAGTTTCCCTAAAACAAAGGGAGAGAGAGATTAGCAATAGCATCCTGTGTATCATAGGACCATCTTGATTTTTATTTTTTGTACTTCTGAAGATGGAATAATGATTTTAAACCGTGAAATATGTGGGATAGGGACCTACCTGCGTTGCATGCATAATTGCACAATCAGTTGAAGTGATGTGTGTGGGATGTTGATTTTATGCTGGAATACAGTGGAGTAACAGTATATGTACTGTATTATTTATTTGTATACTAATTAGTAACACCAATGAGAGTGCAGAACAATTTTTATGTCATTTATTTTAAGCTGGAGATTTTTTTAAAGATAAAAGGGAATAATAGTTTTGTTTTCAATTAAATAAATCCTGTGTTATAAAAAAATAATTAAAATCTTCACTGATTTTTAATGTAGGATAAATTTCAGAATTGCAGTTTACCAGGAGAAGGAGGCAAGACAGAAGTCATCTTTTAGTAGGAAAATGGGAGGAAGGTTAAAATGACTGTTTCCCTCAGTCTGCATGCAAGTAGTCATTAATAGACTAAAGAGAGGGAAGGACAGTTGGAAACTCTCTTTCTACTGTTTTAAATATTGATCTAAAAAGAGGACAGGAATAAACATACTGACTAAATGTGAAGGCAAAGCTCATCTACATTTTTTAAAAGCAGAACCTTTTTTAAAGTAGAACTCTATATTGTATGACCTTTCTGTGCTTAATATTCTTCTATTAAGCACAGCAGCAGGATTTCCTAACAAATCGAAGCAAAGATTTTTGTAGTTCTGATGCAGATCAATGGTTTTAAATTACAAATAACAAAATTACAGGCCAATGAAGCAAGGCAAAATCATGCTAGCTGGGATTAAAAGACATTGCAATTTAGTTTTCCAAGAGGCTTGTTGTATAAAAGCCAAGAACCTATCCTGAAGGTGGTGGCTTCTGTGAGTGTTGGGTCAAATCGGTGCTTCATTTTCAAAGTACCCACCTTCATAAGTAGATTGAAATGTCCTTTCCTGGAGATGCACTGAAAACTGTCACCTTGCATTGGAAAGAGTTTTGGCAGCAAAGCTACTTCCTGGCTGTAAGCATGCTGATGATTCTTGGTTTAATTTATGGGTATATTTATTAATTTACTATGCTCTGGGCAAATTAATTTTTGAAAAAAAAATTAAAAATACAGATTACTTATCCTAATTTTTGCCAGATAATTTGCATCTACCTTTCCACTGTTTGCATGCAGTATTTATTAATGGACATTGGAATGAATACCAGAAGCTAGAACTTGAAATAAGAATTCTTTGTAGGACAATTCAAATCTGTATCAAATTCAGTTTAGTGTAAAATCTGTGTAAAGGATTAAAATATTACCACTTTGAAAGTATTTCTCATGTCCTCAACTGTCAATTTGTGTTTAACTTTCTCTCTCAGGAATTTGCTGTCTCGCATCTGGGCATTTCTTGTGCTCACAATGTTCTTGCTATCTATGCTTTATTTATTTATTTTAAACTGAGGGGGAAAAAAAGTGCTTTTCTTTTTTTTGTCTCAGAGCACCATAAACCCTGTTGACGCGGTTTATCAGCCCAGTCCTCTGGAGCAGTCAGTGATCAGTACGATGCCTTCCCAAGCGGTGATACCTCCAGGTATGGTGTGCAGAAAGAACCTCCGTGGGAATACTCTGGAGCAGAGCAGGATGCAGCTGCAATCCAGATGTTGGGGCTGCAGAACAGTGGGCGGCTTCTGTGCCACCCATGCAGTACAGGTGCAGTTAGTGGTGCAAAGGAAGGGAGAGGAGCAGGTGTGGAGCTTCGTCAGCCCCCAGGTAAATCTACCCTTAGTTCTGTGGATAAGGTGGTATATTTTATCATACTTGCTCTAAGTTACTAGCTTACATTTCTAATATACTTTCTTAAAATAAATGAAACTATAATTTTCAGAAAACATGCATACTTTCTAGCTAAATAACTGCATTTTTTAAAAGCCATCTTTGCTTAATAATAAAAAAGAGCTAGATAACAATGACAGAAACATTTTTTCTGTCTGAATGGCTTTAATAGAAAAGGATTCAATTTTTGAAAGTGAGGTGAAATAATGTGGAATCTGCTTCCCAACAAAAGTTATAGTTCTCGTAATTAAATGGGTTTAACGTATCAAAATATCCCCTAGAACCTGCTCAGTTGTGCAAGTCAGAGCAGCGACCCTCATCTTTGCCAGTGGGACCTGTAGTAGCGTCGCTTGGAAATCAGACTCCAACACCAAATAGTACAGGTACAGTTCTGTGTAACTGTCTTATTGAAGTACAAGAAACAAAACCCGAATATATACTTATCTGTAACCCACTGTAATTAGCTATTAAGATAACATTGTATTGGCTTACATATGTGTTGCTATGTGTTGCTTTTAATCAACATATATTACAGTGTTGTGTTAAACTCAGTTATTTTGCTCTTTCTCCCCACTATGGGTACATAAGACACAGGGGTATTACCAGCTTCCTTTCTTGTGTCCATCAGTGCAACTTGCAGTAGTCAGCACAAGAACTTTGCAGTTAGCATGTCATGTCTCCCTCTTAAATAATAGCATTCATTGGACTACAATAGATGCCTTGAAGCAAAAGTTGCTATAATTATCTATTTACAATTCCTATGATATTTTAAGGTCTTTTTAAAACCATAGCTACATACTTAACATATTTTTAATTGATCTCTCTGCATTGACTGTCACTTCCTGATCAGTTGTCTCGATAATATTGTCTAATCATGTTAAAACTCTTTCAGCTCCCGCCCAAGTTTTTTTCTAAGCTTGTATGTAAATGATTTTGTTGTTAATTGATTACTACCCTTCCTTCCCACAACGCTAATATGTGTTTTAAACAGTATTTGCCCCATCTGACGGGAAGTTTGGGTTTTTTAATCTTACTCTAAGCATCTGATCTTCTAGATAGTTTCTAATGATTGTTGTGTAATGACCTCTGCTGTGCCTTAAAACCCCACAAAAGGTCTGTGTCAGTGTTGACCTGGTTTGTCTTTATTGCTATGACTTTTTGGAAAAACTGTGAGTTAGTAGTGAGACGGGATTCACACAACCCGTTTTAGAAACCATATCCATTAGATTTTGTCACAAATGTATTTGTAGGTAAATTGGAAAGAGATGGTTTGGATAAGTAGAATACAAGTTGAGTGAAAACTGGCTGGACTGCGAGGCTCAAGGTTTGCGATCAGCTGTGTTAGGTCCAAATGGCAACCAAGTGACTATTTGGTGTTTCTCAGGGGTTGATACTGGGTCCAGTACTGCTCAATGTCTTGGATGACCTAGACATGGACCTTGCCAAACTGGGGACAACAGTGGATAAAACAGAGCTCCCATTTTGAGGGGCTGTGACTGACTGGGGAAGTGGACTGACAGAAACCTCGTGAAGTTTGGTGAAGGCAAATGCCAAGTCCTCCAGCCAGCTGCCCTCAGCCTGCCCTCTTGCACGGGGTTAGCTGCAGCTTGGCTGGTACAAAGACATGGACCACCAAGACTTGGAAGTTGAGGCCCATGATGTATTTAGAGGCTGACAGAGCTGGGTTTGTTCAGCCCTAGGAAGATCAAGCTAAAGATGGATGTTACTGCTGTCTTCTGCCAGCTGTTGGGAGGGTATGAAGGAGATAGAACTGGGCTCCTCTTGGAGATGTGCAGCAAAAGAATGAGGCAGTCAGCGCAAGTTGTAAGAAGGGAAATTTCCAGTAGACATTAGGAAATGTTTTTGTTTTATGGTGAGGGTGATCAAACTTTGAAATAGGTTCTCCATAAAGATTATGGAATTATCTTGGGAAGTATTTAAAACCTGATTGGATGTGATTTTGAACAAACTGGTATAACTTTGAAGTTATCTGAGACTCAAGTGAGGAATTGGACCAGATGACTTCCAGAGGTCCCTTCCAACATAAGTCATGCTATGAATCTATACACGTTTTCAATATTGTTGTTTTGCCTTTAATCAACAGCTTTGGGGAAAACATCCTTATACTTTACTGTTTTTCTGTGTTCTTGATTTTCCTTTCTCTTGTTATCTGTTAAATGAAACTGAATGTGAACCTGACTAAATGTCACTTCTAATTTCGTAAGGTATCATACCTTCTGAGTTCATGTTGGTCTTGATTGATTTGAACCATCTTACTCATAAGTTAGAACTGGTGGATTTTAAACTTGTTTGTTTTTGTTAAATCTGTAATTTTTAATACTTCATAGGAAGTGGGCAGTCAGCACCTAGCAGCAGTCTCACTTCTCCAAGCCATGTCAACCTGTCTCCGAACACAGTCCCGGATTTTTCTTACTCAAGCAGTGAGGATGAATTCTATGATGCTGATGAATTCTATCAGAGCAGTTCTTCTCCAAAGCGATGTATGGAGTAAGTAGCTGAATGTGTGCAGTGCGTGCTGAATACAGTTTTTACCTACAAGGGCATGGCTTATCTGCTTGTAGAAGTTAGTTAAGCTAAATAAGCAAATAAGCCACATCAATTTAAAAAGAAAAGGCAGAGCAAGGCAAAAAAGCCACTCTGTGTTACAGAATAAGATGAGCCCTTCCTGCAGCACAGTCACCTGTGAGGGATGCACTTTCCTCCTCTGCTCCTTCCTATTCCATCAAAATTCTAACGTAAACCAAACTTAGGAAGCAACCAGCTCAGAGCTTTAATCTGAGACCATGAAGTATTTCATATGCATTTGTTGCAGCTTTTGGTAAATAGCCAATTCCCTCTCACATCTACTAAAAAAATTTTTTTTTTAAGTTGACGGCCTTTCATAAAAATCCCTATTTATTCTTCTTAATTTTAAGAGATGCTACACATTTCAAAGAGGAATTAGTCAGCTGCTTTATGCTTTCAGATTATTATTATCTTAGACTGCAGGGTTTCCCATTTGATCAGCTACGGTCCATTTTAATTTTTCTGTGAATTAGCACATATATTGATGTCTGTCAGTAAACTCCTTGGGGAACTGATGGTTATGTATATCAAATTATAATGATTTGTTCTGAATTAATTCACTGAATTTGGGGAATTTATGACTCTTCTTCAGTTCTTCAGGGTCTGCTGCAGTCCTGACTCGGAGCAGCACAGGAAGTAGCATGAAACGTCCAGATACCACAGAGTCCCTCAATTCTTCCATGTCTAATGGGACAAATGATGCTGGTAAGTGACTGCCTGAACTTTCATGAGGAGCTCTTGATTGTTAATCTCTGTGTAAACTCTGTCAATATATGTATGATCATGTATATATGACAAGGTACTTATGGAAAGTGGTTTATCTACTGTTTTTTTGCTAATGGAAGACTGTTGAATTGTAGGATTTAAGCACCTTACATTTATAAATAATATTGGTTTGACAGCTAATATAACATGCTAATTAAATACAGTCTATCTTTGAAGGTTTAGAGAAAAACAAAAGCAATTTGGTCTTTCTAGATCTCTTTGATCCTCCTGATGATCAAGATGATGATGGGGAAGGAGAATCAGTGGAAGAACATAAGAGTGTTATTATGCATCTATTGTCACAAGTTAGATTAGGAATGGATCTAACAAAGGTAAACTTGCTGGCTGTTCATGGGGAAGGGAGCGGGAGTAAAGCCTGAATTCTGTGTAAACCAGTTCAATGTTAAAATAATAATTCATGTTTGTTCTCAGAGCTAGCTAAGCAATAATCTCTCTAGCATGGTATATTTCAATAGGAGTTGTTACTGGGAAGGGAAAAGTGCATGAAGAATAAATATATTCAGCTGCTAAAATCTGTTTGGGAAGATAGTTTGCTGTTGAAAATAGCTGTTTGTTCTCCTTGGAATGCCTATAAAGCTGGGATGTCAGGAATGCTGTATGCAGTAGGAATGTTTTTCCTGTCCTTTAGCTTCCTAGAAAAAAAGATCTACAAGATCCCAGTGTTTGTGGACATTCAATAGGACATGAATGAAATAGAAGGGGAAATCAAGCATATAGTGAAATGCTTTGCTTATTTGGTATCTTGTTGAGTAAGTTGCTTGTGTATTTTAAAATGCTGTATGTAGGACTGACAAGTAAAGAGTTGGATAGATTTTTCTTCAATGCAATTCACATTGCTGTCTCATGATAGAATGAACAGTATTCTGAAGGTGTTGATCTTTCTGGGCAACTTGGTCAAACTTAAACAAGTAATTCCAGATAGAAAAAGAGTAGGAGAGATCAGTCCTATCATTCATTTCCTTAAGTAGATGACTTTTAACTGTCCAGCCTGGAACTCACAGTAGACAATAAAAAGATAAAACCTTTCTGGTGAAAAAGCCAGCAGCTCACAACTAAACTACAGAAGGTTTCTGGCAGTTCTGAATAGGAATTGACAAAAATTGTGTCTATTTTGGGAACTTCTGGAATAGCTGAAAATTACTGATCTCAAGCTGCCGAACATCATGAACACGCGTCTTGTTCGCGTCACTTGAAGTCAACAACAGCAATCGACAGCGCTTTCAACAGCGGTCTGCACCACACTGAAGCCGACAGCAGATCCATGGGAATGGAACCTGCAAATGCTGTTTGGGAAGAGAAGCAGCAGGGAAAACATTAACCTTCATCTTGATAGAGAGGCACACGAGACGATGGAACTACATGGAATGAGATTCTGAATATAACTGAAAATTGGCGGTGTACATATAGATGAAATTAAATAATCAGTGTTACTGTAATTAAGAACAGCTTTTGATAAGCTTAGCATGTAGTTGGATGTGCCCTAGGTGGGACTAGAATGTACAGAAGACAAGAGACAGTTCCTTTTAGATCTTTGGTTTTATAGAAAATGAGAACTGAGTTGAGTATGTCAGAACACATTGGTCAGCCTGGGAACACAATCATGGGCACAGGAGGCCGTGGGTGCTCTGGGTGCTATTTTCAGCCAGCGTGTAGAATGCTTTTGTGCAGGATGTTAACATATCTTGAACCATAAGAATTGTTTTTCTTCACCCAGGTGGTTCTTCCAACTTTTATCCTGGAAAGAAGATCACTCTTAGAAATGTATGCTGACTTTTTTGCACATCCGGACTTATTTGTCAGGTATTTGATTTTTAAAGTAGAGCGTTAATCGGTTCTAATATTGTTTATGGCCATGTGGGCTACCAAAAATAAGTTGACAGTTTTGAAGATTATTGTTTGTGTTTTGATTAAAACTTGAAAAACTGTTGAAGCAGTCAAATTTCTAGTTGTAAAACAACCAAACATCCAAAAAGCTTTCCTGTGTTTGAGGTACCAGCTTGTGTATCATTGTGCCTGTCCTTCTTTTCTCTCTTTTGGCCCATGCAGCATTAGTGACCAGAAGGATCCAAAGGAACGGATGGTTCAAGTGGTTAAATGGTACCTCTCAGCTTTTCATGCAGGAAGAAAAGGGTCAGTTGCTAAAAAGCCTTACAATCCCATTTTGGGCGAGATCTTCCGATGCCACTGGGTGTTACCAGGCACTGAAGGTGAAGATGATATGGTTAGTTTCTTGTGGTATGTTTTTTGGTGCCTAGAATGCATGCACGTAATTCCCAAAGCTTCATTAATTTACTGCCTGAAATGACCTATGCTATGTTTAAGTCACAAACTGACAAACTATAGCAATTTCTTAACTGATTCTTTGGAGAGAGGTTTAAAATATCTTGTATAAGAGCATTTGAGCTATTAGATTTTTTAGAACTATTTGACATTGTAAAATTGTTCTCTTTTCTCCTGAACTGTTTCATAGCACTGACTTCCAAAGTTCTGATTTTTTTTTCAATAATTTCTCTAAACCTTTGTATTTTAACAGTCAAATTTCTTTCCCTAACTTACAACCTAGAAAGCAGTGTAGTTTTTCCTGTGTACTTAATTCTCCTTTTAAAATCTTATTGTGGGCTTCTCAAATTCTGATTCTGAGCTTAGATAATAGTTGTACATCTATGTCTGGCTGTTACTCTTCCTTTTGTACCTTAGTGGGGTGTGTGTGGTGAAGGACACAGTAACAGTAGTTCCACCCTCCTAATCTGAATTCAGCTGCCAGTGTATGAGTTTTTCTCTTATTTGCTCAAGTTTAACGAGACTCAAGATTAATCAGCCTTATGCACATGAACATAGTCAGCACAGTGCCCCACTGATTCTAGAGAAAAGCTCCAGCACATCCAGTGCAGGCTGCTGTGTTTTCTTTTTTTCTTTTATTTTTTTGGTAATACTTTATTTAGGCTTCTCAACTTGGGAGGTTGCAAATGATGATGTGGGAAGTGCTGTCGTGAGATGCTTCATGTGGCTTCACTGTAGTCTGTCTAACCATGTGACTGTTTAGATATAAAACGTATATTTTTTCCAATTTAATTTGTTTCCCCCAGTAGGTTTGCTCAGATCTTTCTCTTGTTTCTGAGGTGAATGTTTGGACTCCTGTTTGCTGGCATAGACAGTAGTGTAATTGTGCTTCCGTTGCTTCTAGTGATTAATTATACCTTTCATGATTTGCCACGAGACATGAATGTTGTTTTATGGTTTTGTGATACAGATAGTCTGATTAAAATGCATATCAGACTTTCTCAGAAGCAGACATGAAAATTATTTCTGTCACTCATTTTTATTAGTAAGAAATTAAGTGGATTTAAATATTACTTTATAATTGGGTTTATACATAACTCTTCCGGTTTAACCATTGTATTTGGGGACATCTCCCTGGATACATTTATACCCAAAAACAAGAGAGTAGAGGCTGTATGTTCTTTAGAAAGTATCATAGTTTCAGGAGTCAGGATTTATTCCCCATCGAATTGGCAAACTGGCAAATCTGTTAAAATCTCTGCAATACATTTTTAGAAGCTCTTAAACATGGCAGCAACTTCTCTTGGAAACACACAGTGCTTTGTGAACACTGGCAGTGATGAAAACCCTCTCTGTTGTCACACAGGAGCCGGTTTCAGAAGGACCAGTCCCGTGGGTCAGTAAGAGCAACGTGACGTTCGTGGCAGAGCAGGTCTCTCATCATCCTCCAAGTAAGCTGGCGGGCACTGTGCTCAGAGAGGTGGCGTCTGGACAGGAGCGACAGCAAAGTCAGCTCTTGCTTTAAATCTTGAATTTATGTTTTCTCTCCAAATTTAAAAGCTGAAAGTTTTCTCTTAAGCTGTTTTTGTGAGAACAAATTGCAGACTGTTGCCACGTGAGGCCCTTAGAGATATTTCCCGATGACTGAATTTGGAAACAACAGTACTAATATCTTGTGCTGCTGTTTTTAATACCTTTTTCTTCAGTTTCAGCATTTTACGCCGAGTGTTTTAACAAGAGGATACAGTTCAATGCTCACATATGGACCAAGTCAAAATTCTTAGGAATGTCTATTGGCGTTCATAACATAGGGCAAGGTATGTGTGTGTGAATTTGACAACAGAAGATAAATTTACATTCTGCAACTAGAATTTTTGCAAAAAATATTTAGTCATCCTGTTAAATGTAAGCAGTGTTTGATTTTATGTAATTTGAGCTTATGTTTCTAGGAATCAGTGATTCTTCTTGCACACTGTGTGCCGAAATCATGTAGGGCCCAGTTTTTCACATAAACACAACTCTCCCGGCCTCCTCCAGCAGCTGGGCATCTCAACATTGGAGTAAAGCTCAGCACCTTTCCTTTTTATGGTACTTGGGTTTAGTGAATTAATTCAGGAGAAAATTATGAAAAGTTTTGTAGAGGTTTTGCTGGATGTTTTTTTAATCTGTTTTTATTTTTCTTTGATAGGCTGTGTCACATGCCTGGATTATGATGAACACTATATTTTGACCTTTCCTAATGGTTACGGAAGGCAAGTAAATGCTCTGTTTGGTATTTTCATTTTTAATGCCTTCTCATATTTCATGCTTAAAACTTATCAGTTAAGAGGGCATAAAGAAAGACATCTTTGTAATTGCAGGTCTATTCTCACTGTGCCATGGATAGAACTTGGTGGCGAATGCAGTATTAATTGCTCCAAGACAGGTTATAATGCTTCCATCGTCTTCCACACAAAACCATTTTATGGAGGAAAGAAGCACAGAATTACAGCTGAAATTTTGTAAGGGGGTTTCTTTCTTTAATCTCACTTTTTCTCTACTTAAATGCTGACAATGTTTTTTCAGGACAGTCAGGAGTGTAAAATACTGGAACAGCTCCACTGAGTAACGTAGCTCATGATTACCTGTCATTAGTGAAAGGAAACCTGCGCAGGCCTGCAAACTGCTTGTCCTGCTCTAAAATGTTTCTCAGCTGTTGACCAAAAGGAATTTAAATTTTCTCCTTCATCATTAATCTCTCCTAAAAACAAAAATACTGAAGCAAGCCTTGTCATACCACTGTTCATAGCGTGTCATTAAAGCTCTGCTGCAGCTTTTACTGATTTATTCAGATTGGTGGTTTGGTGCCCAGAGCAGAGAATTCAGTGGAGATTCTCGTCTTACTGGAGATCTGCTGTAACGTCAGCAAGTGGATGCTGACAAAACGAGGTCCAGAACCTGGTTTTAAATGACTTCCCGACACACGTTGTTAGATACCATTCATTGGTGAACTAGTGTTTGTGTTTCCCAGTAGTCTGGGGAAGAAGTTAAAGTTTGTGGAACCTTTTAAACTTAACTTGCCACTCTAAATCTGTT
The DNA here is from genome assembly GCF_964273445.1 of Streptopelia decaocto. Taxonomy (NCBI): domain Eukaryota; kingdom Metazoa; phylum Chordata; class Aves; order Columbiformes; family Columbidae; genus Streptopelia; species Streptopelia decaocto. Next base: position 31,653 of record NW_028117066.1, read on the forward strand.
TAGAAAGCTGGTAACTAGTTTCCTAAGCTCTAAATGCAGATACAGCCCTAAGGCAAGACCTGTCTTACTTAGGACAGCGCTGCCTTGTCAGGTTTAGCCAGTTGAACTAATTCATGCAAAACTTCTCTCTTGTAAACAGAACCATCATCTTTTGGTGATGAACCTTTTGAGGGCTGATATAAATCAGACTGTACAGCAACTAGGATGAAGTTTTGATCTTTTGGGGTCTTTCATTTACTGTAATACAACTAAGAAATGACTGTTTCTTTCTATTTAGTTCTCCTAATGACAAGAAAGCCTTCTGCACAATCGAAGGAGAATGGAATGGTGTCATGTACGCTAAATACACAACAGGGGTAAAGCAGCTTTTTTTCTTTTTCTTTTTTCTCTTTTTCATCAGAAATGGAATATTTGGCTTTAAAAGTTTTTTGTTTGTTTTTTAAAAACAAACATTAATAGTTGGGAATTCCTATGAAGCTGCCCAGAAGATCACAAGAATAATGAATTTGGGATTAAAAGTCCTGAATTTACTTTGTTAATTTAGCTTAAGGTAACTTGATTTTTTTATAGCAAGAAGAGAATCTAAAGAATGATGTGTTTTCCTGTATCTTCTGCCAACCAGTGTACTGGAATGTGAGGGTATAGAACTTTTCAGTCTAGATAAAGAACTGATTTTGTTTGTTAAAATCTCACTCTCTAGGAGAATGCTGTCTTTATAGATACCAAGAAAATGCCTATAATTAAGAAGAAGGTAAGGAAATTGGAGGACCAAGATGACTTTGAGTCTCGCTGGTAAGAATTTTAGTTAAACGAGCAAATTAAGACTTTTATTTGTTTGTTAGACCCAAGTTTGCAGTACAGAGTGTGACTCCTGGTGTAAATCCAGCCCCTGCATGGTGGCCTGTGCTCCCTGACAGCCTTTACTGCAGGACAGAGCCAAGGGACGTGCAGATTGGGTTTTAATGGGGAAGAGCAGAGCTGTAGCTCTTGCTCACATCCTTGTCGAGACCAAATGTTCCAAGGAGGTCCGGAGAGCCTCACTGCAGCCTCTACCATCCTGCCAACAGACAGTGCTGCTGTTGTTTAATATATATTGGGTCTTTTCTGGTCTTTTGATAAGTGAGACCTGCCCAATTCAAACAAATATTGATGAGTAATAGCCAGTCGTAAGTTTCTACAACCTTGTAGCGCTTTGCTGCTATAAAGCAGTCTCCATTCAAATTTCTTTTTTCAGCTTATGGAAAGATGTAACCTACAACTTAGTAATTAGAGACATTGATGCGGCCACAGCTGCAAAACATGCGCTTGAGGAAAGACAAAGAGCTGAAGCCAGAGCCAGAAAGGAGAATGAGACCCCATGGGAAACACGGGTGAGCTTTATTCAAAAAGTGTAAATGCCCTCGAACCTGTGTTCCTTTCCAGCTGAGCCGTAAAAAGCTTACATCTGATTATTCCCTTGTTTCTAGTTATTCCATGAAGATGGAGAATGCTGGGTTTATGATGAGCCGCTATTGAAACGACTCGCTGCCAATAAACATTAAGCAGGTTAGAAAACCAGAAAAACATTCAAGCCTTGGCTTAGCAAAGTTTACATCTGATACCAAGAGTCAGCAGTTATCACGTATGTACCGTTCGGAGAACCCGACCCCTCCAACTGCAGTGGTTCCTATCTCAGGGATACTGGACTTACTGGTGCAGATAAGCAATTAAATGAAACAAGGAACGTCTTGGCTGTGCAGTAACGTATGTTGGTGTATTCAGGCTTCCAAAGGCGGCTGTCAGAGCCGTTACTGATGCTTCTAAAGCACGGGGAACCTGGGCCACGAGGCAGATACACTCTATAACCACTGTGAAGGCCAAGGCATTTGGTATCAGTTGCATAATATTCCTGGGTCCTATGTATTTAAAAAAAAAAAAAAGAAACAAAATGCAGGATGTCATTTAAATCTAGCTAATGTTTGCAATGTGTAAATATGAAGATTCCTTTGATGGGACAATTTGTTAGAAAATGCTACGTAAATGTTATCTTCCACCTGTATGATAATCAAATCTTTTGGCATTTCAGTGTCTTGCCCAAAATAACTTGGTTATTTTGAGATTAAAATGTAACCATACATAATTCTACTCAATGCATCTTAAAGCTTCATAAAATAGATTTTTTCAAACTTCTCTTATGGACTTTTTATTTATTTCATAATAAACCTTTGCAGCAAGGCTGCTTTTTCAGCTGAGTGATGATCAATTGTGTTATGTTTAAATTATTAATAGTATTTTTTTCCACTGGAATCCTTGCAGCTAAACCTACTTCTTAAGTAGTTAATGGACTAGGAAAAGAACAGAATTTGCAGCAGAATTTTTCTGGAGTCTCCATCCAGCCTTGCTTCTCTGCCTGCTTGCCAGCACTTCAGGACTCTTTACACTTCTGTGCTTTTTGCTTGAAGTTAAATAATAGTTGAGTAAGTTAGTAGTTACATGTAGCAATCAAACTCTTTTTCTTTCCACAGTTCAATCTAGCTTTTATTTGATTTTTAATCTCAATTTTGTCTGTGTTGTACATAAAACTAAAGAAGCCTTAGGCTTTTTTCACCTTCCCTCCCACACTGTAACTTCCAGAGCTGTGGAACCATCCTTTGAGGAGATGGGGATGATGCACAGGACAGGCGGAACAAACAGGTGCAGCCCGCAGTGCCAGCCAAGGATCAGCCTGGGGGGAACTCCCTATGCTCCCGCTGGAGTCAGGGCTGTGCCTGTTCTTAATGAACCTGGGAAATTAATGAGAAGGGTTGGCTGGAAACTTCCTTGAGGAAAGCTTCCTCAGTAGCTGAGCAGACATCTTCATCCCAGCTGCCACTACAGCCCTCTTTAATAAAAACAGGTTTGTAATGTTCACGTTGCAGAAAGCAGCTGTACTACGCATCACTGCAGAACAAGATGTCATTTTTATTTTAGTATTTTATGGTAAGGGAGAACATTCAGCGTTGATGTGTAAGCTTTGATATCCTTGATGGAGGTCACATCAGTCATCAAAGAAGATGGGGGCAAGAAAATGAGATGAGGTATTTCACCAGATGAAGAATTCTGTGCTTCTGAGGCAGCTGTAACCTCTGAGTCCCCTTCATGTTTTCCATAGCCAACCACCTGGAAAAAAGTTTCCAAAAATAAGAAAATTGGCTCTAAGCTTTTAGAATTTGGATCTTGTTCAATATTCACCTGCCCTAACAATTAAATACAGACACGTCAATCCAATTCCAATGACAGTAAAAATCAGAAATGTAGAAGATAAGAACAGCAATGCGGATAACACATTAAGCGTTAGATTATGGAGTTGGCAACACGGAGCTGCCAAACACTCACGTGTACGCTCAGCACTTTTTTCTTGTTGCTTCTGTGAGCTTGGAACCAGGTGACCAGGTCTGATTTGGTAACAGACTTCAGAGCTTCAATCTGCAACCCACAGGAATGAGGTTTAAGCAGCGCAGGGATGAGGCCATTTTGAACATAAACACAGTTTCTCAAGAAACTATATCCCATTAGATAAAAGAACCTTTTAAAAATAGCATGTAGCTTTAGAATCAGTGTGTCACCAGAGCAAAAATCCCCCTATTTACGCTTTGCATTTAAAACTGCTGCAAAAAGGGACATGCAAGTGTTCTTTTTGGCATCACTTGATGACAAGGGACTACCGACCTCCCGGGCAAGCCTGTCGAAGAGATACTGCTGTGTCACAACTTCATTCCAGTTCCTGTCCACTTCTTCTCCCAGATGTGAGTCTTCACATTCTTTAAGTTTTATCAAAGCTGTAACCTACATTTGGGAAAAAAAAAATTAGTTTCATAGGATTTAAAAGTTAATTTACTGTCTTATTCACTGAAGTTGAAAGAAAACCCAGATGACCAAGGTAGTTCGTTGCTCTCAGACTTAACTGTAAACAGCCAGAGAGCAAATGTTTAGAGAAACAACTGCAGAATGGAATAAGAGATGGGATATAAAAGCAAGTCCTTTGTCCCAAAAAAGCTCAGAACTATGCAAGAGGGTGTCACCAAATCCTCCAGTTTAGGTGCTGGTTAGCAGTTCAAGGCGGAGCTTTTCAAGATCAAATTTTACCTGGGTGCTAAAAGCATCTTCAGCTAAATGCTTGATTCTCTCTTCAAAGCAAGAAAGAAACTCCTCTATTTTCTTGTCAACCAATTCAGAACTAAAAGAGAGTTAGTGAAATAATTAAATCAGGCAGGAAAAATAAAAACCAATACTGAGGGGTAAAGTAGAACAACCCGCAAATCATGAGGGAATGTTTGGGACAGGCTCGCTTCCCTCCCCACAAATAGCTCACACATCTGAAACATTAAAACCTT
>NW_028117065.1:0-68288 GCF_964273445.1 Streptopelia decaocto
ATTCCCATTGAAACTTTTCAAATCCCTCTCAAAATTGTTGAAATTCTCTTGAAGCTTTTAAAATTCTCTCTAGAATTTTCAAATCCATGTCCACAGGTTTACAATTTCACGTCAAAAAATGGCTAAAATTCCAGTTGAAATTTTTTCAAAGTCCCTTAAAAATTTTCCAATTTTTGTCCCAATTCTTCCCATTCCCATTGAAACTTTTCAAATCCCTCTCAAAATTGTTGAAATTCTCTTGAAGCTTTTAAAATTCTCTCTAGAATTTTCAAAATCCATGTCCACAGGTTTACAATTTCACGTCAAAAAATGGCTGAAATTCCAGTTGAAATTTTTTCAAAGTCCCTTCAAAATTTTCCAATTTTTGTCCCAATTCTTCCCATTCCCATTGAAACTTTTCAAATCCCTCTCAAAATTGTTGAAATTCTCTTGAAGCTTTTAAAATTCTCTCTAGAATTTTCAAAATCCACGTCCACATGTTTACAATTTCACGTCAAAAAATGGCTAAAATTCCAGTTGAAATTTTTTCAAAGTCCCTTAAACATTTTCCAATTTTTGTCCCAATTCTTCCCATTCCCATTGAAACTTTTCAAATCCCTCTCAAAACTGTTGAAATTCTCTTGAAGCTTTTAAAATTCTCTCTAGAATTTTCAAAATCCATGTCCACATGTTTAAAATTTCACGTCAAAAAATGGCTAAAATTCCAGTTGAAATTTTTTCAAAGTCCCTTCAAAATTTTCCAATTTTTGTCCCAATTCTTCCCATTCCCATTGAATCTTTTCAAATCCCGCTCAAAATTGTTGAAATTCTGTTGAAGCTTTTAAAATTCTCTCTAGAATTTTCAAAATCCACGTCCACATGTTTACAATTTCATGTAAAGAAATGGCTAAAATTCCAGTTCAAATTTTTTCAAAGTCCCTTCAAAATTTTCCAATTTTTGTCCCAATTCTTCCCATTCCCATTGAAACTTTTCAAATCCCTCTCAAAATTGTTGAAATTCTCTTGAAGCTTTTAAAATTCTCTCTAGAATTTTCAAAATCCATGTCCACATGTTTACAATTTCACGTCAAAAAATGGCTAAAATTCCAGTTGAAATTTTTTCAAAGTCCCTTAAAAATTTTCCAATTTTTGTCCCAATTCTTCCCATTCCCATTGAAACTTTTCAAATCCCTCTCAAAATTGTTGAAATTCTGTTGAAGCTTTTAAATTCTCTCTAGAATTTTCAAAATCCATGTCCACAGGTTTACAATTTCACGTCAAAAAATGGCTGAAATTCCAGTTGAAATTTTTTCAAAGTCCCTTTAAAATTTTCCAAATTTTGTCCCAATTCTTCCCATTCCCATTGAAACTTTTCAAATCCCTCTCAAAATTGTTGAAATTCTCTTGAAGCTTTTAAAATTCTCTCTAGAATTTTCAAAAATCCACGTCCACATGTTTACAATTTCACATAAAAAATGGCTAAAATTCCAGTTGAAATTTTTTCAAAGTCCCTTAAACATTTTCCAATTTTTGTCCCAATTCTTCCCATTCCCATTGAAACTTTTCAAATCCCTCTCAAAATTGTTGAAATTCTCTTGAAGCTTTTAAAATTCTCTCTAGAATTTTCAAAATCCATGTCCACATGTTTAAAATTTCACGTCAAAAAATGGCTAAAATTCCAGTGGAAATTTTTTCAAAGTCCCTTCAAAATTTTCCAATTTTTGTCCCAATTCTTCCCATTCCCATTGAAACTTTTCAAATCCCTCTCAAAATTGTTGAAATCCTCTTGAAGCTTTTAAAATTCTCTCTAGAATTTTCAAAATCCATGTCCACAGGTTTACAATTTCACGTCAAAACATGGCTAAAATTCCAGTTGAAATGTTTTCAAAGTCCCTTAAAAATTTTCCAATTTTTGTCCCAATTCTTCCCATTCCCATTGAAACTTTTCAAATCCCTCTCAAAATTGTTGAAATTCTCTTGAAGCTTTTAAAATTCTCTCTAGAATTTTCAAAATCCATGTCCACAGGTTTACAATTTCACGTCAAAAAATGGCTAAAATTCCAGTTGAAATTTTTTCAAAGTCCCTTAAAAATTTTCCAATTTTTGTCCCAATTCTTCCCATTCCCATTGAAACTTTTCAAATCCCTCTCAAAATTCTTGAAATTCTCTTGAAGCTTTTAAAATTCTCTCTAGAATTTTCAAAATCCACGTCCACATGTTTACAATTCACATCAAAAAATGGCTAAAATTCCAGTTGAAATTTTTTCAAAGTCCCTTAAAAATTTTCCAATTTTTGTCCCAATTCTTCCCATTCCCATTGAAACTTTTCAAATCCCGCTCAAAATTGTTGAAATTCTGTTGAAGCTTTTAAAATTCTCTCTAGAATTTTCAAAATCCACGTCCACATGTTTACAATTTCATGTAAAGAAATGGCTAAAATTCCAGTTGAAATTTTTTCAAAGTCCCTTCAAAATTTTCCAATTTTTGTCCCAATTCTTCCCATTCCCATTGAAACTTTTCAAATCCCTCTCAAAATTGTTGAAATTCTCTTGAAGCTTTTAAAATTCTCTCTAGAATTTTCAAAATCCACGTCCACATGTTTACAATTTCACGTCAAAAAATGGCTAAAATTCCAGTTGAAATGTTTTCAAAGTCCCTTAAAAATTTTCCAATTTTTGTCCCAATTCTTCCCATTCCCATTGAAACTTTTCAAATCCCTCTCAAAATTGTTGAAATTCTCTTGAAGCTTTTAAAATTCTCTCTAGAATTTTCAAAATCCATGTCCACATGTTTACAATTTCACATTAAAAAATGGTTAAAATTCCAGTTGAAATTTTTCAAAGTCCCTTAAAAATTTTCCAATTTTTGTCCCAATTCTTCCCATTCCCATTGAAACTTTTCAAATCCCTCTCAAAATTGTTGAAATTCTCTTGAAGCTTTTAAAATTCTCTCTAGAATTTTCAAAATCCATGTCCACATGTTTACAATTTCACGTCAAAAAATGGCTAAAATTCCAGTTGAAATTTTTTCAAAGTCCCTTAAAAATTTTCCAATTTTTGTCCCAATTCTTCCCATTCCCATTGAAACTTTTCAAATCCCTCTCAAAATTGTTGAAATCCTCTTGAAGCTTTTAAAATTCTCTCTAGAATTTTCAAAATCCATGTCCACAGGTTTACAATTTCACGTCAAAAAATGGCTGAAATTCCAGTTGAAATTTTTTCAAAGTCCCTTCAAAATTTTCCAATTTTTGTCCCAATTCTTCCCATTCCCATTGAAACTTTTCAAATCCCTCTCAAAATTGTTGAAATTCTCTTGAAGCTTTTAAATTCTCTCTAGAATTTTCAAAATCCACGTCCACATGTTTACAATTTCACGTCAAAAAATGGCTAAAATTCCAGTTGAAATTTTTTCAAAGTCCCTTAAACATTTTCCAATTTTTGTCCCAATTCTTCCCATTCCCATTGAAACTTTTCAAATCCCTCTCAAAACTGTTGAAATTCTCTTGAAGCTTTTAAAATTCTCTCTAGAATTTTCAAAATCCATGTCCACATGTTTAAAATTTCACGTCAAAAAATGGCTAAAATTCCAGTTGAAATTTTTTCAAAGTCCCTTCAAAATTTTCCAATTTTTGTCCCAATTCTTCCCATTCCCATTGAATCTTTTCAAATCCCGCTCAAAATTGTTGAAATTCTGTTGAAGCTTTTAAAATTCTCTCTAGAATTTTCAAAATCCACGTCCACATGTTTACAATTTCATGTAAAGAAATGGCTAAAATTCCAGTTCAAATTTTTTCAAAGTCCCTTCAAAATTTTCCAATTTTTGTCCCAATTCTTCCCATTCCCATTGAAACTTTTCAAATCCCTCTCAAAATTGTTGAAATTCTCTTGAAGCTTTTAAAATTCTCTCTAGAATTTTCAAAATCCATGTCCACATGTTTACAATTTCACGTCAAAAAATGGCTAAAATTCCAGTTGAAATTTTTTCAAAGTCCCTTAAAAATTTTCCAATTTTTGTCCCAATTCTTCCCATTCCCATTGAAACTTTTCAAATCCCTCTCAAAATTGTTGAAATTCTGTTGAAGCTTTTAAAATTCTCTCTAGAATTTTCAAAATCCATGTCCACAGGTTTACAATTTCACGTCAAAAAATGGCTGAAATTCCAGTTGAAATTTTTTCAAAGTCCCTTTAAAATTTTCCAAATTTTGTCCCAATTCTTCCCATTCCCATTGAAACTTTTCAAATCCCTCTCAAAATTGTTGAAATTCTCTTGAAGCTTTTAAAATTCTCTCTAGAATTTTCAAAATCCACGTCCACATGTTTACAATTTCACATAAAAAAATGGCTAAAATTCCAGTTGAAATTTTTTCAAAGTCCCTTAAACATTTTCCAATTTTTGTCCCAATTCTTCCCATTCCCATTGAAACTTTTCAAATCCCTCTCAAAATTGTTGAAATCCTCTTGAAGCTTTTAAAATTCTCTCTAGAATTTTCAAAATCCATGTCCACAGGTTTACAATTTCACGTCAAAACATGGCTAAAATTCCAGTTGAAATGTTTTCAAAGTCCCTTAAAAATTTTCCAATTTTTGTCCCAATTCTTCCCATTCCCATTGAAACTTTTCAAATCCCTCTCAAAATTGTTGAAATTCTCTTGAAGCTTTTAAAATTCTCTCTAGAATTTTCAAAATCCATGTCCACAGGTTTACAATTTCACGTCAAAAATGGCTAAAATTCCAGTTGAAATTTTTTCAAAGTCCCTTAAAAATTTTCCAATTTTTGTCCCAATTCTTCCCATTCCCATTGAAACTTTTCAAATCCCTCTCAAAATTCTTGAAATTCTATTGAAGCTTTTAAAATTCTCTCTAGAATTTTCAAAATCCACGTCCACATGTTTACAATTTCACATCAAAAAATGGCTAAAATTCCAGTTGAAATTTTTTCAAAGTCCCTTAAAAATTTTCCAATTTTTGTCCCAATTCTTCCCATTCCCATTGAAACTTTTCAAATCCCGCTCAAAATTGTTGAAATTCTGTTGAAGCTTTTAAAATTCTCTCTAGAATTTTCAAAATCCACGTCCACATGTTTACAATTTCATGTAAAGAAATGGCTAAAATTCCAGTTGAAATTTTTTCAAAGTCCCTTCAAAATTTTCCAATTTTTGTCCCAATTCTTCCCATTCCCATTGAAACTTTTCAAATCCCTCTCAAAATTGTTGAAATTCTCTTGAAGCTTTTAAAATTCTCTCTAGAATTTTCAAAATCCACGTCCACATGTTTACAATTTCACGTCAAAAAATGGCTAAAATTCCAGTTGAAATGTTTTCAAAGTCCCTTAAAAATTTTCCAATTTTTGTCCCAATTCTTCCCATTCCCATTGAAACTTTTCAAATCCCTCTCAAAATTGTTGAAATTCTCTTGAAGCTTTTAAAATTCTCTCTAGAATTTTCAAAATCCATGTCCACATGTTTACAATTTCACATTAAAAAATGGTTAAAATTCCAGTTGAAATTTTTTCAAAGTCCCTTAAAAATTTTCCAATTTTTGTCCCAATTCTTCCCATTCCCATTGAAACTTTTCAAATCCCTCTCAAAATTGTTGAAATTCTCTTGAAGCTTTTAAAATTCTCTCTAGAATTTTCAAAATCCATGTCCACATGTTTACAATTTCACGTCAAAAAATGGCTAAAATTCCAGTTGAAATTTTTTCAAAGTCCCTTAAAAATTTTCCAATTTTTGTCCCAATTCTTCCCATTCCCATTGAAACTTTTCAAATCCCTCTCAAAATTGTTGAAATCCTCTTGAAGCTTTTAAAATTCTCTCTAGAATTTTCAAAATCCATGTCCACAGGTTTACAATTTCACGTCAAAACATGGCTAAAATTCCAGTTGAAATGTTTTCAAAGTCCCTTAAAAATTTTCCAATTTTTGTCCCAATTCTTCCCATTCCCATTGAAACTTTTCAAATCCCTCTCAAAATTGTTGAAATTCTCTTGAAGCTTTTAAAATTCTCTCTAGAATTTTCAAAATCCACGTCCACATGTTTACAATTTCACATCAAAAAATGGCTAAAATTCCAGTTGAAATTTTTTCAAAGTCCCTTAAAAATTTTCCAATTTTTGTCCCAATTCTTCCCATTCCCATTGAAACTTTTCAAATCCCGCTCAAAATTGTTGAAATTCTGTTGAAGCTTTTAAAATTCTCTCTAGAATTTTCAAAATCCACGTCCACATGTTTACAATTTCATGTAAAGAAATGGCTAAAATTCCAGTTGAAATTTTTTCAAAGTCCCTTCAAAATTTTCCAATTTTTGTCCCAATTCTTCCCATTCCCATTGAAACTTTTCAAATCCCTCTCAAAATTGTTGAAATTCTCTTGAAGCTTTTAAAATTCTCTCTAGAATTTTCAAAATCCACGTCCACATGTTTACAATTTCACGTCAAAAAATGGCTAAAATTCCAGTTGAAATGTTTTCAAAGTCCCTTAAAAATTTTCCAATTTTTGTCCCAATTCTTCCCATTCCCATTGAAACTTTTCAAATCCCTCTCAAAATTGTTGAAATTCTCTTGAAGCTTTTAAAATTCTCTCTAGAATTTTCAAAATCCATGTCCACATGTTTACAATTTCACATTAAAAAATGGTTAAAATTCCAGTTGAAATTTTTTCAAAGTCCCTTCAAAATTTTCCAATTTTTGTCCCAATTCTTCCCATTCCCATTGAAACTTTTCAAATCCCTCTCAAAATTGTTGAAATTCTCTTGAAGCTTTTAAAATTCTCTCTAGAATTTTCAAAATCCATGTCCACATGTTTACATATTCACGGAATAAAATGGCTAAAATTCCAGTGGAAATTTTTTCAAAGTCCCTTAAAAATTTTCCAATTTTTGTCCCAATTCTTCCCATTCCCATTGAAACTTTTCAAATCCCGCTCAAAATTGTTGAAATTCTGTTGAAGCTTTTAAAATTCTCTCTAGAATTTTCAAAATCCACGTCCACATGTTTACAATTTCATGTAAAAAAATGGCTAAAATTCCAGTTGAAATTTTTTCAAAGTCCCTTAAAAATTTTCCAATTTTTGTCCCAATTCTTCCCATTCCCATTGAAACTTTTCAAATCCCTCTCAAAATTGTTGAAATTCTCTTGAAGCTTTTAAAATTCTCTCTAGAATTTTCAAAATCCACGTCCACATGTTTACAATTTCACGTCAAAAAATGGCTAAAATTCCAGTTGAAATTTTTTCAAAGTCCCTTCAAAATTTTCCAATTTTTGTCCCAATTCTTCCCATTCCCATTGAAACTTTTCAAATCCCTCTCAAAATTGTTGAAATTCTCTTGAAGCTTTTAAAATTCTCTCTAGAATTTTCAAAATCCACGTCCACATGTTTACAATTTCACATCAAAAAATGGCTAAAATTCCAGTTGAAATTTTTTCAAAGTCCCTTAAAAATTTTCCAATTTTTGTCCCAATTCTTCCCATTCCATTGAAACTTTTCAAATCCCTCTCAAAATTGTTGAAATTCTCTTGAAGCTTTTAAAATTCTCTCTAGAATTTTCAAAATCCATGTCCACATGTTTACATATTCACGGAATAAAATGGCTAAAATTCCAGTTGAAATTTTTTCAAAGTCCCTTAAAAATTTTCCAATTTTTGTCCCAATTCTTCCCATTCCCATTGAAACTTTTCAAATCCCGCTCAAAATTGTTGAAATTCTGTTGAAGCTTTTAAAATTCTCTCTAGAATTTTCAAAATCCACGTCCACACGTTTACAATTTCATGTAAAAAAATGGCTAAAATTCCAGTTGAAATTTTTTCAAAGTCCCTTCAAAATTTTCCAATTTTTGTCCCAATTCTTCCCATTCCCATTGAAACTTTTCAAATCCCTCTCAAAATTGTTGAAATTCTCTTGAAGCTTTTAAAATTCTCTCTAGAATTTTCAAAATCCATGTCCACATGTTTACAATTTCACATTAAAAAATGGCTAAAATTCCAGTTGAAATTTTTCAAAGTCCCTGAAAAGTTTTCCAATTTTTGTCCCAATTCTTCCCATTCCCATTGAAACTTTTCAAATCCCTCTCAAAATTGTTGAAATTCTCTTGAAGCTTTTAAAATTCTCTCTAGAATTTTCAAATCCATGTCCACAGGTTTACAATTTCACGTCAAAAAATGGCTAAAATTCCAGTTGAAATTTTTTCAAAGTCCCTTAAAAATTTTCCAATTTTTGTCCCAATTCTTCCCATTCCCATTGAAACTTTTCAAATCCCTCTCAAAATTGTTGAAATTCTCTTGAAGCTTTTAAAATTCTCTCTAGAATTTTCAAAATCCATGTCCACAGGTTTACAATTTCACGTCAAAAAATGGCTGAAATTCCAGTTGAAATTTTTTCAAAGTCCCTTCAAAATTTTCCAATTTTTGTCCCAATTCTTCCCATTCCCATTGAAACTTTTCAAATCCCGCTCAAAATTGTTGAAATTCTCTTGAAGCTTTTAAAATTCTCTCTAGAATTTTCAAAATCCACGTCCACATGTTTACAATTTCACGTCAAAAAATGGCTAAAATTCCAGTTGAAATTTTTTCAAAGTCCCTTAAACATTTTCCAATTTTTGTCCCAATTCTTCCCATTCCCATTGAAACTTTTCAAATCCCTCTCAAAACTGTTGAAATTCTCTTGAAGCTTTTAAAATTCTCTCTAGAATTTTCAAAATCCATGTCCACATGTTTAAAATTTCACGTCAAAAAATGGCTAAAATTCCAGTTGAAATTTTTTCAAAGTCCCTTCAAAATTTTCCAATTTTTGTCCCAATTCTTCCCATTCCCATTGAATCTTTTCAAATCCCGCTCAAAATTGTTGAAATTCTGTTGAAGCTTTTAAAATTCTCTCTAGAATTTTCAAAATCCACGTCCACATGTTTACAATTTCATGTAAAGAAATGGCTAAAATTCCAGTTCAAATTTTTTCAAAGTCCCTTCAAAATTTTCCAATTTTTGTCCCAATTCTTCCCATTCCCATTGAAACTTTTCAAATCCCTCTCAAAATTGTTGAAATTCTCTTGAAGCTTTTAAAATTCTCTCTAGAATTTTCAAAATCCATGTCCACATGTTTACAATTTCACGTCAAAAAATGGCTAAAATTCCAGTTGAAATTTTTTCAAAGTCCCTTAAAAATTTTCCAATTTTTGTCCCAATTCTTCCCATTCCCATTGAAACTTTTCAAATCCCTCTCAAAATTGTTGAAATTCTGTTGAAGCTTTTAAAATTCTCTCTAGAATTTTCAAAATCCATGTCCACAGGTTTACAATTTCACGTCAAAAAATGGCTGAAATTCCAGTTGAAATTTTTTCAAAGTCCCTTTAAAATTTTCCAAATTTTGTCCCAATTCTTCCCATTCCCATTGAAACTTTTCAAATCCCTCTCAAAATTGTTGAAATTCTCTTGAAGCTTTTAAAATTCTCTCTAGAATTTTCAAAATCCACGTCCACATGTTTACAATTTCACATAAAAAAATGGCTAAAATTCCAGTTGAAATTTTTTCAAAGTCCCTTAAACATTTTCCAATTTTTGTCCCAATTCTTCCCATTCCCATTGAAACTTTTCAAATCCCTCTCAAAATTGTTGAAATTCTCTTGAAGCTTTTAAAATTCTCTCTAGAATTTTCAAAATCCATGTCCACATGTTTAAAATTTCACGTCAAAAAATGGCTAAAATTCCAGTGGAAATTTTTTCAAAGTCCCTTCAAAATTTTCCAATTTTTGTCCCAATTCTTCCCATTCCCATTGAAACTTTTCAAATCCCTCTCAAAATTGTTGAAATCCTCTTGAAGCTTTTAAAATTCTCTCTAGAATTTTCAAAATCCATGTCCACAGGTTTACAATTTCACGTCAAAACATGGCTAAAATTCCAGTTGAAATGTTTTCAAAGTCCCTTAAAAATTTTCCAATTTTTGTCCCAATTCTTCCCATTCCCATTGAAACTTTTCAAATCCCTCTCAAAATTGTTGAAATTCTCTTGAAGCTTTTAAAATTCTCTCTAGAATTTTCAAAATCCATGTCCACAGGTTTACAATTTCACGTCAAAAAATGGCTAAAATTCCAGTTGAAATTTTTTCAAAGTCCCTTAAAAATTTTCCAATTTTTGTCCCAATTCTTCCCATTCCCATTGAAACTTTTCAAATCCCTCTCAAAATTCTTGAAATTCTCTTGAAGCTTTTAAAATTCTCTCTAGAATTTTCAAAATCCACGTCCACATGTTTACAATTTCACATCAAAAAATGGCTAAAATTCCAGTTGAAATTTTTTCAAAGTCCTTAAAAATTTTCCAATTTTTGTCCCAATTCTTCCCATTCCCATTGAAACTTTTCAAATCCCGCTCAAAATTGTTGAAATTCTGTTGAAGCTTTTAAAATTCTCTCTAGAATTTTCAAAATCCACGTCCACATGTTTACAATTTCATGTAAAGAAATGGCTAAAATTCCAGTTGAAATTTTTTCAAAGTCCCTTCAAAATTTTCCAATTTTTGTCCCAATTCTTCCCATTCCCATTGAAACTTTTCAAATCCCTCTCAAAATTGTTGAAATTCTCTTGAAGCTTTTAAAATTCTCTCTAGAATTTTCAAAATCCACGTCCACATGTTTACAATTTCACGTCAAAAAATGGCTAAAATTCCAGTTGAAATGTTTTCAAAGTCCCTTAAAAATTTCCAATTTTTGTCCCAATTCTTCCCATTCCCATTGAAACTTTTCAAATCCCTCTCAAAATTGTTGAAATTCTCTTGAAGCTTTTAAAATTCTCTCTAGAATTTTCAAAATCCATGTCCACATGTTTACAATTTCACATTAAAAAATGGTTAAAATTCCAGTTGAAATTTTTTCAAAGTCCCTTAAAAATTTTCCAATTTTTGTCCCAATTCTTCCCATTCCCATTGAAACTTTTCAAATCCCTCTCAAAATTGTTGAAATTCTCTTGAAGCTTTTAAAATTCTCTCTAGAATTTTCAAAATCCATGTCCACATGTTTACAATTTCACGTCAAAAAATGGCTAAAATTCCAGTTGAAATTTTTTCAAAGTCCCTTAAAAATTTTCCAATTTTTGTCCCAATTCTTCCCATTCCCATTGAAACTTTTCAAATCCCTCTCAAAATTGTTGAAATCCTCTTGAAGCTTTTAAAATTCTCTCTAGAATTTTCAAAATCCATGTCCACAGGTTTACAATTTCACGTCAAAAAATGGCTGAAATTCCAGTTGAAATTTTTTCAAAGTCCCTTCAAAATTTTCCAATTTTTGTCCCAATTCTTCCCATTCCCATTGAAACTTTTCAAATCCCTCTCAAAATTGTTGAAATTCTCTTGAAGCTTTTAAAATTCTCTCTAGAATTTTCAAAATCCACGTCCACATGTTTACAATTTCACGTCAAAAAATGGCTAAAATTCCAGTTGAAATTTTTTCAAAGTCCCTTAAACATTTTCCAATTTTTGTCCCAATTCTTCCCATTCCCATTGAAACTTTTCAAATCCCTCTCAAAATTGTTGAAATTCTCTTGAAGCTTTTAAAATTCTCTCTAGAATTTTCAAAATCCATGTCCACATGTTTAAAATTTCACGTCAAAAAATGGCTAAAATTCCAGTGGAAATTTTTTCAAAGTCCCTTCAAAATTTTCCAATTTTTGTCCCAATTCTTCCCATTCCCATTGAAACTTTTCAAATCCCTCTCAAAATTGTTGAAATCCTCTTGAAGCTTTTAAAATTCTCTCTAGAATTTTCAAAATCCATGTCCACAGGTTTACAATTTCACGTCAAAACATGGCTAAAATTCCAGTTGAAATGTTTTCAAAGTCCCTTAAAAATTTTCCAATTTTTGTCCCAATTCTTCCCATTCCCATTGAAACTTTTCAAATCCCTCTCAAAATTGTTGAAATTCTCTTGAAGCTTTTAAAATTCTCTCTAGAATTTTCAAAATCCATGTCCACAGGTTTACAATTTCACGTCAAAAAATGGCTAAAATTCCAGTTGAAATTTTTTCAAAGTCCCTTAAAAATTTTCCAATTTTTGTCCCAATTCTTCCCATTCCCATTGAAACTTTTCAAATCCCTCTCAAAATTCTTGAAATTCTATTGAAGCTTTTAAAATTCTCTCTAGAATTTTCAAAATCCACGTCCACATGTTTACAATTTCACATCAAAAAATGGCTAAAATTCCAGTTGAAATTTTTTCAAAGTCCCTTAAAAATTTTCCAATTTTTGTCCCAATTCTTCCCATTCCCATTGAAACTTTTCAAATCCCGCTCAAAATTGTTGAAATTCTGTTGAAGCTTTTAAAATTCTCTCTAGAATTTTCAAAATCCACGTCCACATGTTTACAATTTCATGTAAAGAAATGGCTAAAATTCCAGTTGAAATTTTTTCAAAGTCCCTTCAAAATTTTCCAATTTTTGTCCCAATTCTTCCCATTCCCATTGAAACTTTTCAAATCCCTCTCAAAATTGTTGAAATTCTCTTGAAGCTTTTAAAATTCTCTCTAGAATTTTCAAAATCCACGTCCACATGTTTACAATTTCACGTCAAAAAATGGCTAAAATTCCAGTTGAAATGTTTTCAAAGTCCCTTAAAAATTTTCCAATTTTTGTCCCAATTCTTCCCATTCCCATTGAAACTTTTCAAATCCCTCTCAAAATTGTTGAAATTCTCTTGAAGCTTTTAAAATTCTCTCTAGAATTTTCAAAATCCATGTCCACAGGTTTACAATTTCACATTAAAAAATGGTTAAAATTCCAGTTGAAATTTTTTCAAAGTCCCTTAAAAATTTTCCAATTTTTGTCCCAATTCTTCCCATTCCCATTGAAACTTTTCAAATCCCTCTCAAAATTGTTGAAATTCTCTTGAAGCTTTTAAAATTCTCTCTAGAATTTTCAAAATCCATGTCCACATGTTTACAATTTCACGTCAAAAAATGGCTAAAATTCCAGTTGAAATTTTTTCAAAGTCCCTTAAAAATTTTCCAATTTTTGTCCCAATTCTTCCCATTCCCATTGAAACTTTTCAAATCCCTCTCAAAATTGTTGAAATCCTCTTGAAGCTTTTAAAATTCTCTCTAGAATTTTCAAAATCCATGTCCACAGGTTTACAATTTCACGTCAAAACATGGCTAAAATTCCAGTTGAAATGTTTTCAAAGTCCCTTAAAAATTTTCCAATTTTTGTCCCAATTCTTCCCATTCCCATTGAAACTTTTCAAATCCCTCTCAAAATTGTTGAAATTCTCTTGAAGCTTTTAAAATTCTCTCTAGAATTTTCAAAATCCACGTCCACATGTTTACAATTTCACATCAAAAAATGGCTAAAATTCCAGTTGAAATTTTTTCAAAGTCCCTTAAAAATTTTCCAATTTTTGTCCCAATTCTTCCCATTCCCATTGAAACTTTTCAAATCCCGCTCAAAATTGTTGAAATTCTGTTGAAGCTTTTAAAATTCTCTCTAGAATTTTCAAAATCCACGTCCACATGTTTACAATTTCATGTAAAGAAATGGCTAAAATTCCAGTTGAAATTTTTTCAAAGTCCCTTCAAAATTTTCCAATTTTTGTCCCAATTCTTCCCATTCCCATTGAAACTTTTCAAATCCCTCTCAAAATTGTTGAAATTCTCTTGAAGCTTTTAAAATTCTCTCTAGAATTTTCAAAATCCACGTCCACATGTTTACAATTTCACGTCAAAAAATGGCTAAAATTCCAGTTGAAATGTTTTCAAAGTCCCTTAAAAATTTTCCAATTTTTGTCCCAATTCTTCCCATTCCCATTGAAACTTTTCAAATCCCTCTCAAAATTGTTGAAATTCTCTTGAAGCTTTTAAAATTCTCTCTAGAATTTTCAAAATCCATGTCCACATGTTTACAATTTCACATTAAAAAATGGTTAAAATTCCAGTTGAAATTTTTTCAAAGTCCCTTCAAAATTTTCCAATTTTTGTCCCAATTCTTCCCATTCCCATTGAAACTTTTCAAATCCCTCTCAAAATTGTTGAAATTCTCTTGAAGCTTTTAAAATTCTCTCTAGAATTTTCAAAATCCATGTCCACATGTTTACAATTTCACGTCAAAAAATGGCTAAAATTCCAGTTGAAATTTTTTCAAAGTCCCTTAAAAATTTTCCAATTTTTGTCCCAATTCTTCCCATTCCCATTGAAACTTTTCAAATCCCTCTCAAAATTGTTGAAATTCTGTTGAAGCTTTTAAAATTCTCTCTAGAATTTTCAAAATCCACGTCCACAGGTTTACAATTTCACGTCAAAAAATGGCTGAAATTCCAGTTGAAATTTTTTCAAAGTCCCTTAAACATTTTCCAATTTTTGTCCCAATTCTTCCCATTCCCATTGAAACTTTTCAAATCCCTCTCAAAATTGTTGAAATTCTCTTGAAGCTTTTAAAATTCTCTCTAGAATTTTCAAAATCCATGTCCACATGTTTAAAATTTCACGTCAAAAAATGGCTAAAATTCCAGTTGAAATTTTTTCAAAGTCCCTTCAAAATTTTCCAATTTTTGTCCCAATTCTTCCCATTCCCATTGAAACTTTTCAAATCCCTCTCAAAATTGTTGAAATCCTCTTGAAGCTTTTAAAATTCTCTCTAGAATTTTCAAAATCCACGTCCACATGTTTACAATTTCACGTCAAAAAATGGCTAAAATTCCAGTTGAAATGTTTTCAAAGTCCCTTAAAAATTTTCCAATTTTTGTCCCAATTCTTCCCATTCCCATTGAAACTTTTCAAATCCCTCTCAAAATTGTTGAAATTCTCTTGAAGCTTTTAAAATTCTCTCTAGAATTTTCAAAATCCATGTCCACATGTTTACAATTTCACATTAAAAAATGGTTAAAATTCCAGTTGAAATTTTTTCAAAGTCCCTTCAAAATTTTCCAATTTTTGTCCCAATTCTTCCCATTCCCATTGAAACTTTTCAAATCCCTCTCAAAATTGTTGAAATTCTCTTGAAGCTTTTAAAATTCTCTCTAGAATTTTCAAAATCCATGTCCACATGTTTACAATTTCACGTCAAAAAATGGCTAAAATTCCAGTGGAAATTTTTTCAAAGTCCCTTAAAAATTTTCCAATTTTTGTCCCAATTCTTCCCATTCCCATTGAAACTTTTCAAATCCCTCTCAAAATTGTTGAAATTCTGTTGAAGCTTTTAAAATTCTCTCTAGAATTTTCAAAATCCATGTCCACAGGTTTACAATTTCACGTCAAAAAATGGCTGAAATTCCAGTTGAAATTTTTTCAAAGTCCCTTAAAAATTTTCCAAATTTTGTCCCAATTCTTCCCATTCCCATTGAAACTTTTCAAATCCCTCTCAAAATTGTTGAAATTCTCTTGAAGCTTTTAAAATTCTCTCTAGAATTTTCAAAATCCACGTCCACATGTTTACAATTTCACATAAAAAAATGGCTAAAATTCCAGTTGAAATTTTTTCAAAGTCCCTTAAACATTTTCCAATTTTTGTCCCAATTCTTCCCATTCCCATTGAAACTTTTCAAATCCCTCTCAAAATTGTTGAAATTCTCTTGAAGCTTTTAAAATTCTCTCTAGAATTTTCAAAATCCATGTCCACATGTTTAAAATTTCACGTCAAAAAATGGCTAAAATTCCAGTTGAAATTTTTTCAAAGTCCCTTCAAAATTTTCCAATTTTTGTCCCAATTCTTCCCATTCCCATTGAAACTTTTCAAATCCCTCTCAAAATTGTTGAAATCCTCTTGAAGCTTTTAAAATTCTCTCTAGAATTTTCAAAATCCATGTCCACAGGTTTACAATTTCACGTCAAAACATGGCTAAAATTCCAGTTGAAATGTTTTCAAAGTCCCTTAAAAATTTTCCAATTTTTGTCCCAATTCTTCCCATTCCCATTGAAACTTTTCAAATCCCTCTCAAAATTGTTGAAATTCTGTTGAAGCTTTTAAAATTCTCTCTAGAATTTTCAAAATCCATGTCCACAGGTTTACAATTTCACGTCAAAAAATGGCTAAAATTCCAGTTGAAATTTTTTCAAAGTCCCTTAAAAATTTTCCAATTTTTGTCCCAATTCTTCCCATTCCCATTGAAACTTTTCAAATCCCTCTCAAAATTGTTGAAATTCTCTTGAAGCTTTTAAAATTCTCTCTAGAATTTTCAAAATCCACGTCCACATGTTTACAATTTCACGTCAAAAAATGGCTAAAATTCCAGTTGAAATGTTTTCAAAGTCCCTTCAAAATTTTCCAATTTTTGTCCCAATTCTTCCCATTCCCATTGAAACTTTTCAAATCCCTCTCAAAATTGTTGAAATTCTCTTGAAGCTTTTAAAATTCTCTCTAGAATTTTCAAAATCCACGTCCACATGTTTACAATTTCACATAAAAAAATGGCTAAAATTCCAGTTGAAATTTTTTCAAAGTCCCTTAAAAATTTTCCAATTTTTGTCCCAATTCTTCCCATTCCCATTGAAACTTTTCAAATCCCTCTCAAAATTGTTGAAATTCTCTTGAAGCTTTTAAAATTCTCTCTAGAATTTTCAAAATCCATGTCCACATGTTTACATATTCACGGAATAAAATGGCTAAAATTCCAGTTGAAATTTTTTCAAAGTCCCTTAAAAATTTTCCAATTTTTGTCCCAATTCTTCCCATTCCCATTGAAACTTTTCAAATCCCGCTCAAAATTGTTGAAATTCTGTTGAAGCTTTTAAAATTCTCTCTAGAATTTTCAAAATCCACGTCCACATGTTTACATATTCACGGAATAAAATGGCTAAAATTCCAGTTGAAATTTTTTCAAAGTCCCTTCAAAATTTTCCAATTTTTGTCCCAATTCTTCCCATTCCCATTGAAACTTTTCAAATCCCTCTCAAAATTGTTGAAATTCTCTTGAAGCTTTTAAAATTCTCTCTAGAATTTTCAAAATCCATGTCCACATGTTTACAATTTCACGTCAAAAAATGGCTAAAATTCCAGTGGAAATTTTTTCAAAGTCCCTTAAAAATTTTCCAATTTTTGTCCCAATTCTTCCCATTCCCATTGAAACTTTTCAAATCCCTCTCAAAATTGTTGAAATTCTCTTGAAGCTTTTAAAATTCTCTCTAGAATTTTCAAAATCCATGTCCACAGGTTTACAATTTCACGTCAAAAAATGGCTGAAATTCCAGTTGAAATTTTTTCAAAGTCCCTTTAAAATTTTCCAAATTTTGTCCCAATTCTTCCCATTCCCATTGAAACTTTTCAAATCCCTCTCAAAATTGTTGAAATTCTCTTGAAGCTTTTAAAATTCTCTCTAGAATTTTCAAAATCCATGTCCACATGTTTACAATTTCACATAAAAAAATGGCTAAAATTCCAGTTGAAATTTTTTCAAAGTCCCTTAAACATTTTCCAATTTTTGTCCCAATTCTTCCCATTCCCATTGAAACTTTTCAAATCCCTCTCAAAATTGTTGAAATTCTCTTGAAGCTTTTAAAATTCTCTCTAGAATTTTCAAAATCCATGTCCACATGTTTAAAATTTCACGTCAAAAAATGGCTAAAATTCCAGTGGAAATTTTTTCAAAGTCCCTTCAAAATTTTCCAATTTTTGTCCCAATTCTTCCCATTCCCATTGAAACTTTTCAAATCCCTCTCAAAATTGTTGAAATCCTCTTGAAGCTTTTAAAATTCTCTCTAGAATTTTCAAAATCCATGTCCACAGGTTTACAATTTCACGTCAAAACATGGCTAAAATTCCAGTTGAAATGTTTTCAAAGTCCCTTAAAAATTTTCCAATTTTTGTCCCAATTCTTCCCATTCCCATTGAAACTTTTCAAATCCCTCTCCAAATTGTTGAAATTCTGTTGAAGCTTTTAAAATTCTCTCTAGAATTTTCAAAATCCATGTCCACAGGTTTACAATTTCACGTCAAAAAATGGCTAAAATTCCAGTTGAAATTTTTTCAAAGTCCCTTAAAAATTTTCCAATTTTTGTCCCAATTCTTCCCATTCCCATTGAAACTTTTCAAATCCCTCTCAAAATTGTTGAAATTCTCTTGAAGCTTTTAAAATTCTCTCTAGAATTTTCAAAATCCACGTCCACATGTTTACAATTTCACGTCAAAAAATGGCTAAAATTCCAGTTGAAATGTTTTCAAAGTCCCTTAAAAATTTTCCAATTTTTGTCCCAATTCTTCCCATTCCCATTGAAACTTTTCAAATCCCTCTCAAAATTGTTGAAATTCTCTTGAAGCTTTTAAAATTCTCTCTAGAATTTTCAAAATCCACGTCCACATGTTTACAATTTCACATAAAAAAATGGCTAAAATTCCAGTTGAAATTTTTTCAAAGTCCCTTAAAAATTTTCCAATTTTTGTCCCAATTCTTCCCATTCCCATTGAAACTTTTCAAATCCCTCTCAAAATTGTTGAAATTCTCTTGAAGCTTTTAAAATTCTCTCTAGAATTTTCAAAATCCATGTCCACATGTTTACATATTCACGGAATAAAATGGCTAAAATTCCAGTTGAAATTTTTTCAAAGTCCCTTAAAAATTTTCCAATTTTTGTCCCAATTCTTCCCATTCCCATTGAAACTTTTCAAATCCCGCTCAAAATTGTTGAAATTCTGTTGAAGCTTTTAAAATTCTCTCTAGAATTTTCAAAATCCACGTCCACATGTTTACATATTCACGGAATAAAATGGCTAAAATTCCAGTTGAAATTTTTTCAAAGTCCCTTCAAAATTTTCCAATTTTTGTCCCAATTCTTCCCATTCCCATTGAAACTTTTCAAATCCCTCTCAAAATTGTTGAAATTCTCTTGAAGCTTTTAAAATTCTCTCTAGAATTTTCAAAATCCATGTCCACAGGTTTACAATTTCACGTCAAAAAATGGCTGAAATTCCAGTTGAAATTTTTTCAAAGTCCCTTAAAAATTTTCCAATTTTTGTCCCAATTCTTCCCATTCCCATTGAAACTTTTCAAATCCCTCTCAAAATTGTTGAAATTCTCTTGAAGCTTTTAAAATTCTCTCTAGAATTTTCAAAATCCACGTCCACATGTTTACAATTTAACGTCAAAAAATGGCTAAAATTCCAGTTGAAATTTTTTCAAAGTCCCTTCAAAATTTTCCAATTTTTGTCCCAATTCTTCCCATTCCCATTGAAACTTTTCAAATCCCTCTCAAAACTGTTGAAGTTCTCTTGAAGCTTTTAAAATTCTCTCCAGAATTTTCAAAATCCATGTCCACATGTTTACAATTTCACGTCAAAAAATGGCTAAAATTCCAGTGGAAATTTTTTCAAAGTCCCTTAAAAATTTTCCAATTTTTGTCCCAATTCTTCCCATTCCCATTGAAACTTTTCAAATCCCTCTCAAAATTGTTGAAATTCTCTTGAAGCTTTTAAAATTCTCTCCAGAATTTTCAAAATCCATGTCCACATGTTTACAATTTCACGTCAAAAAATGGCTAAAATTCCAGTTGAAATTTTTTCAAAGTCCCTTAAAAATTTTCCAATTTTTGTCCCAATTCTTCCCATTCCCATTGAAACTTTTCAAATCCCTCTCAAAATTGTTGAAATTCTCTTGAAGCTTTTAAAATTCTCTCCAGAATTTTCAAAATCCATGTCCACATGTTTACATATTCACGGAATAAAATGGCTAAAATTCCAGTTGAAATTTTTTCAAAGTCCCTTAAAAATTTTCCAATTTTTGTCCCAATTCTTCCCATTCCCATTGAAACTTTTCAAATCCCTCTCAAAATTGTTGAAATTCTCTTGAAGCTTTTAAAATTCTCTCTAGATTTTTCAAAATCCATGTCCACATGTTTACAATTTCACGTCAAAAAATGGCTAAAATTCCAGTTGAAATTTTTTCAAAGTCCCTTCAAAATTTTCCAATTTTTGTCCCAATTCTTCCCATTCCCATTGAAACTTTTCAAATCCCTCTCAAAATTGTTGAAATTCTCTTGAAGCTTTTAAAATTCTCTCTAGAATTTTCAAAATCCATGTCCACATGTTTACAATTTCACGTCAAAAAATGGCTAAAATTCCAGTTGAAATGTTTTCAAAGTCCCTTCAAAATTTTCCAATTTTTGTCCCAATTCTTCCCATTCCCATTGAAACTTTTCAAATCCCTGTCAAAATTGTTGAAATCCTCTTGAAGCTTTTAAAATTCTCTCTAGAATTTTCAAAATCCACGTCCACAGGTTTACAATTTCACGTCAAAAAATGGCTGAAATTCCAGTTGAAATTTTTTCAAAGTCCCTTCAAAATTTTCCAATTTTTGTCCCAATTCTTCCCATTCCCATTGAAACTTTTCAAATCCCTCTCAAAATTGTTGAAATTCTCTTGAAGCTTTTAAAATTCTCTCCAGAATTTTCAAAATCCACGTCCACATGTTTACAATTTCACGTCCAAAAATGGCTAAAATTCCAGTTGAAATTTTTTCAAAGTCCCTGAAAAATTTTCCAATTTTTGTCCCAATTCTTCCCATTCCCATTGAAATTTTTCAAATCCCTCTCAAAACTGTTGAAGTTCTCTTGAAGCTTTTAAAATTCTCTCTAGAATTTTCAAAATCCATGTCCACATGTTTACAATTTCACGTCAAAAAATGGCTAAAATTCCAGTTGAAATTTTTTCAAAGTCCCTGAAAAATTTTCCAATTTTTGTCCCAATTCTTCCCATTCCCATTGAAACTTTTCAAATCCCTCTCAAAGTTGTTGAAATTCTCTTGAAGCTTTTAAAATTCTCTCTAGAATTTTCAAAATCCACGTCCACATGTTTACAATTTCACGTCAAAAAATGGCTAAAATTCCAGTTGAAATTTTTTCAAAGTCCCTTAAAAATTTTCCAATTTTTGTCCCAATTCTTCCCATTCCCATTGAAACTTTTCAAATCCCTCTCAAAATTGTTGAAATTCTCTTGAAGCTTTTAAAATTCTCTCTAGAATTTTCAAAATCCACGTCCACATGTTTACAATTTCACGTCAAAAAATGGCTAAAATTCCAGTTGAAATTTTTTCAAAGTCCCTTAAAAATTTTCCAATTTTTGTCCCAATTCTTCCCATTCCCATTGAAACTTTTCAAATCCCTCTCCAAATTGTTGAAATTCTCTTGAAGCTTTTAAAATTCTCTCTAGAATTTTCAAAATCCACGTCCACATGTTTACAATTTCACGTCAAAAAATGGCTAAAATTCCAGTTGAAATTTTTTCAAAGTCCCTTAAAAATTTTCCAATTTTTGTCCCAATTCTTCCCATTCCCATTGAAACTTTTCAAATCCCTCTCAAAATTGTTGAAATTCTCTTGAAGCTTTTAAAATTCTCTCTAGAATTTTCAAAATCCACGTCCACATGTTTACAATTTCACGTCAAAAAATGGCTAAAATTCCAGTTGAAATTTTTTCAAAGTCCCTTAAAAATTTTCCAATTTTTGTCCCAATTCTTCCCATTCCCATTGAAACTTTTCAAATCCCTCTCAAAATTGTTGAAATTCTCTTGAAGCTTTTAAAATTCTCTCTAGAATTTTCAAAATCCATGTCCACATGTTTACAATTTCACGTCAAAAAATGGCTAAAATTCCAGTTGAAATTTTTTCAAAGTCCCTTAAAAATTTTCCAATTTTTGTCCCAATTCTTCCCATTCCCATTGAAACTTTTCAAATCCCTCTCAAAATTGTTGAAATTTTCTTGAAGCTTTTAAAATTCTCTCTAGAATTTTCAAAATCCATGTCCACATGTTTACAATTTCACGTCAAAAAATGGCTAAAATTCCAGTTGAAATTTTTTCAAAGTCCCTTCAAAATTTTCCAATTTTTGTCCCAATTCTTCCCATTCCCATTGAAACTTTTCAAATCCCTCTCAAAATTGTTGAAATTCTCTTGAAGCTTTTAAAATTCTCTCTAGAATTTTCAAAATCCACGTCCACATGTTTACAATTTAACGTCAAAAAATGGCTAAAATTCCAGTTGAAATTTTTTCAAAGTCCCTTAAAAATTTTCCAATTTTTGTCCCAATTCTTCCCATTCCCATTGAAACTTTTCAAATCCCTCTCAAAATTGTTGAAATTTTCTTGAAGCTTTTAAAATTCTCTCTAGAATTTTCAAAATCCATGTCCACATGTTTACAATTTCACGTCAAAAAATGGCTAAAATTCCAGTTGAAATTTTTTCAAAGTCCCTTAAAAATTTTCCAATTTTTGTCCCAATTCTTCCCATTCCCATTGAAACTTTTCAAATCCCTCTCAAAATTGTTGAAATTCTCTTGAAGCTTTTAAAATTCTCTCCAGAATTTTCAAAATCCATGTCCACATGTTTACATATTCACGGAATAAAATGGCTAAAATTCCAGTTGAAATTTTTTCAAAGTCCCTTAAAAATTTTCCAATTTTTGTCCCAATTCTTCCCATTCCCATTGAAACTTTTCAAATCCCTCTCAAAATTGTTGAAATTCTCTTGAAGCTTTTAAAATTCTCTCTAGAATTTTCAAAATCCATGTCCACATGTTTACAATTTCACGTCAAAAAATGGCTAAAATTCCAGTTGAAATTTTTTCAAAGTCCCTTCAAAATTTTCCAATTTTTGTCCCAATTCTTCCCATTCCCATTGAAACTTTTCAAATCCCTCTCAAAATTGTTGAAATTCTCTTGAAGCTTTTAAAATTCTCTCTAGAATTTTCAAAATCCATGTCCACATGTTTACAATTTCACGTCAAAAAATGGCTAAAATTCCAGTTGAAATGTTTTCAAAGTCCCTTCAAAATTTTCCAATTTTTGTCCCAATTCTTCCCATTCCCATTGAAACTTTTCAAATCCCTGTCAAAATTGTTGAAATCCTCTTGAAGCTTTTAAAATTCTCTCTAGAATTTTCAAAATCCACGTCCACAGGTTTACAATTTCACGTCAAAAAATGGCTGAAATTCCAGTTGAAATTTTTTCAAAGTCCCTTCAAAATTTTCCAATTTTTGTCCCAATTCTTCCCATTCCCATTGAAACTTTTCAAATCCCTCTCAAAATTGTTGAAATTCTCTTGAAGCTTTTAAAATTCTCTCCAGAATTTTCAAAATCCACGTCCACATGTTTACAATTTCACATAAAAAAATGGCTAAAATTCCAGTTGAAATTTTTTCAAAGTCCCTGAAAAATTTTCCAATTTTTGTCCCAATTCTTCCCATTCCCATTGAAACTTTTCAAATCCCTCTCAAAATTGTTGAAATTCTCTTGAAGCTTTTAAAATTCTCTCTAGAATTTTCAAAATCCATGTCCACATGTTTACATATTCACGGAATAAAATGGCTAAAATTCCAGTTGAAATTTTTTCAAAGTCCCTGAAAAATTTTCCAATTTTTGTCCCAATTCTTCCCATTCCCATTGAAACTTTTCAAATCCCGCTCAAAATTGTTGAAATTCTGTTGAAGCTTTTAAAATTCTCTCTAGAATTTTCAAAATCCACGTCCACATGTTTACATATTCACGGAATAAAATGGCTAAAATTCCAGTTGAAATTTTTTCAAAGTCCCTTCAAAATTTTCCAATTTTTGTCCCAATTCTTCCCATTCCCATTGAAACTTTTCAAATCCCTCTCAAAATTGTTGAAATTCTCTTGAAGCTTTTAAAATTCTCTCTAGAATTTTCAAAATCCATGTCCACAGGTTTACAATTTCACGTCAAAAAATGGCTGAAATTCCAGTTGAAATTTTTTCAAAGTCCCTTAAAAATTTTCCAATTTTTGTCCCAATTCTTCCCATTCCCATTGAAACTTTTCAAATCCCTCTCAAAATTGTTGAAATTCTCTTGAAGCTTTTAAAATTCTCTCTAGAATTTTCAAAATCCACGTCCACATGTTTACAATTTAACGTCAAAAAATGGCTAAAATTCCAGTTGAAATTTTTTCAAAGTCCCTTCAAAATTTTCCAATTTTTGTCCCAATTCTTCCCATTCCCATTGAAACTTTTCAAATCCCTCTCAAAACTGTTGAAGTTCTCTTGAAGCTTTTAAAATTCTCTCCAGAATTTTCAAAATCCATGTCCACATGTTTACAATTTCACGTCAAAAAATGGCTAAAATTCCAGTGGAAATTTTTTCAAAGTCCCTTAAAAATTTTCCAATTTTTGTCCCAATTCTTCCCATTCCCATTGAAACTTTTCAAATCCCTCTCAAAATTGTTGAAATTCTCTTGAAGCTTTTAAAATTCTCTCCAGAATTTTCAAAATCCATGTCCACATGTTTACAATTTCACGTCAAAAAATGGCTAAAATTCCAGTTGAAATTTTTTCAAAGTCCCTTAAAAATTTTCCAATTTTTGTCCCAATTCTTCCCATTCCCATTGAAACTTTTCAAATCCCTCTCAAAATTGTTGAAATTCTCTTGAAGCTTTTAAAATTCTCTCCAGAATTTTCAAAATCCATGTCCACATGTTTACATATTCACGGAATAAAATGGCTAAAATTCCAGTTGAAATTTTTTCAAAGTCCCTTAAAAATTTTCCAATTTTTGTCCCAATTCTTCCCATTCCCATTGAAACTTTTCAAATCCCTCTCAAAATTGTTGAAATTCTCTTGAAGCTTTTAAAATTCTCTCTAGAATTTTCAAAATCCATGTCCACATGTTTACAATTTCACGTCAAAAAATGGCTAAAATTCCAGTTGAAATTTTTTCAAAGTCCCTTCAAAATTTTCCAATTTTTGTCCCAATTCTTCCCATTCCCATTGAAACTTTTCAAATCCCTCTCAAAATTGTTGAAATTCTCTTGAAGCTTTTAAAATTCTCTCTAGAATTTTCAAAATCCATGTCCACATGTTTACAATTTCACGTCAAAAAATGGCTAAAATTCCAGTTGAAATGTTTTCAAAGTCCCTTCAAAATTTTCCAATTTTTGTCCCAATTCTTCCCATTCCCATTGAAACTTTTCAAATCCCTGTCAAAATTGTTGAAATCCTCTTGAAGCTTTTAAAATTCTCTCTAGAATTTTCAAAATCCACGTCCACAGGTTTACAATTTCACGTCAAAAAATGGCTGAAATTCCAGTTGAAATTTTTCAAAGTCCCTTCAAAATTTTCCAATTTTTGTCCCAATTCTTCCCATTCCCATTGAAACTTTTCAAATCCCTCTCAAAATTGTTGAAATTCTCTTGAAGCTTTTAAAATTCTCTCCAGAATTTTCAAAATCCACGTCCACATGTTTACAATTTCACGTCCAAAAATGGCTAAAATTCCAGTTGAAATTTTTTCAAAGTCCCTGAAAAATTTTCCAATTTTTGTCCCAATTCTTCCCATTCCCATTGAAATTTTTCAAATCCCTCTCAAAACTGTTGAAGTTCTCTTGAAGCTTTTAAAATTCTCTCTAGAATTTTCAAAATCCATGTCCACATGTTTACAATTTCACGTCAAAAAATGGCTAAAATTCCAGTTGAAATTTTTTCAAAGTCCCTGAAAAATTTTCCAATTTTTGTCCCAATTCTTCCCATTCCCATTGAAACTTTTCAAATCCCTCTCAAAATTGTTGAAATTCTCTTGAAGCTTTTAAAATTCTCTCTAGAATTTTCAAAATCCACGTCCACATGTTTACAATTTCACGTCAAAAAATGGCTAAAATTCCAGTTGAAATTTTTTCAAAGTCCCTTAAAAATTTTCCAATTTTTGTCCCAATTCTTCCCATTCCCATTGAAACTTTTCAAATCCCTCTCAAAATTGTTGAAATTCTCTTGAAGCTTTTAAAATTCTCTCTAGAATTTTCAAAATCCACGTCCACATGTTTACAATTTCACGTCAAAAAATGGCTAAAATTCCAGTTGAAATTTTTTCAAAGTCCCTTAAAAATTTTCCAATTTTTGTCCCAATTCTTCCCATTCCCATTGAAACTTTTCAAATCCCTCTCCAAATTGTTGAAATTCTCTTGAAGCTTTTAAAATTCTCTCTAGAATTTTCAAAATCCACGTCCACATGTTTACAATTTCACGTCAAAAAATGGCTAAAATTCCAGTTGAAATTTTTTCAAAGTCCCTTAAAAATTTTCCAATTTTTGTCCCAATTCTTCCCATTCCCATTGAAACTTTTCAAATCCCTCTCAAAATTGTTGAAATTCTCTTGAAGCTTTTAAAATTCTCTCTAGAATTTTCAAAATCCACGTCCACATGTTTACAATTTCACGTCAAAAAATGGCTAAAATTCCAGTTGAAATTTTTTCAAAGTCCCTTAAAAATTTTCCAATTTTTGTCCCAATTCTTCCCATTCCCATTGAAACTTTTCAAATCCCTCTCAAAATTGTTGAAATTCTCTTGAAGCTTTTAAAATTCTCTCTAGAATTTTCAAAATCCATGTCCACATGTTTACAATTTCACGTCAAAAAATGGCTAAAATTCCAGTTGAAATTTTTTCAAAGTCCCTTAAAAATTTTCCAATTTTTGTCCCAATTCTTCCCATTCCCATTGAAACTTTTCAAATCCCTCTCAAAATTGTTGAAATTTTCTTGAAGCTTTTAAAATTCTCTCTAGAATTTTCAAAATCCATGTCCACATGTTTACAATTTCACGTCAAAAAATGGCTAAAATTCCAGTTGAAATTTTTTCAAAGTCCCTTCAAAATTTTCCAATTTTTGTCCCAATTCTTCCCATTCCCATTGAAACTTTTCAAATCCCTCTCAAAATTGTTGAAATTCTCTTGAAGCTTTTAAAATTCTCTCTAGAATTTTCAAAATCCACGTCCACATGTTTACAATTTAACGTCAAAAAATGGCTAAAATTCCAGTTGAAATTTTTTCAAAGTCCCTTAAAAATTTTCCAATTTTTGTCCCAATTCTTCCCATTCCCATTGAAACTTTTCAAATCCCTCTCAAAATTGTTGAAATTTTCTTGAAGCTTTTAAAATTCTCTCTAGAATTTTCAAAATCCATGTCCACATGTTTACAATTTCACGTCAAAAAATGGCTAAAATTCCAGTTGAAATTTTTTCAAAGTCCCTTAAAAATTTTCCAATTTTTGTCCCAATTCTTCCCATTCCCATTGAAACTTTTCAAATCCCTCTCAAAATTGTTGAAATTCTCTTGAAGCTTTTAAAATTCTCTCCAGAATTTTCAAAATCCATGTCCACATGTTTACATATTCACGGAATAAAATGGCTAAAATTCCAGTTGAAATTTTTTCAAAGTCCCTTAAAAATTTTCCAATTTTTGTCCCAATTCTTCCCATTCCCATTGAAACTTTTCAAATCCCTCTCAAAATTGTTGAAATTCTCTTGAAGCTTTTAAAATTCTCTCTAGAATTTTCAAAATCCATGTCCACAGGTTTACAATTTCACGTCAAAAAATGGCTGAAATTCCAGTTGAAATTTTTTCAAAGTCCCTTAAAAATTTTCCAATTTTTGTCCCAATTCTTCCCATTCCCATTGAAACTTTTCAAATCCCTCTCAAAATTGTTGAAATTTTCTTGAAGCTTTTAAAATTCTCTCTAGAATTTTCAAATCCACGTCCACATGTTTACAATTTCACGTCAAAAAATGGCTAAAATTCCAGTTGAAATTTTTTCAAAGTCCCTTAAAAATTTTCCAATTTTTGTCCCAATTCTTCCCATTCCCATTGAAACTTTTCAAATCCCTCTCAAAATTGTTGAAATTCTCTTGAAGCTTTTAAAATTCTCTCTAGAATTTTCAAAATCCATGTCCACATGTTTACAATTTCACGTCAAAAAATGGCTAAAATTCCAGTTGAAATTTTTTCAAAGTCCCTTAAAAATTTTCCAATTTTTGTCCCAATTCTTCCCATTCCCATTGAAACTTTTCAAATCCCTCTCAAAATTGTTGAAATTTTCTTGAAGCTTTTAAAATTCTCTCTAGAATTTTCAAAATCCATGTCCACATGTTTACAATTTCACGTCAAAAAATGGCTAAAATTCCAGTTGAAATTTTTTCAAAGTCCCTTCAAAATTTTCCAATTTTTGTCCCAATTCTTCCCATTCCCATTGAAACTTTTCAAATCCCTCTCAAAATTGTTGAAATTCTCTTGAAGCTTTTAAAATTCTCTCTAGAATTTTCAAAATCCACGTCCACATGTTTACAATTTAACGTCAAAAAATGGCTAAAATTCCAGTTGAAATTTTTTCAAAGTCCCTTCAAAATTTTCCAATTTTTGTCCCAATTCTTCCCATTCCCATTGAAACTTTTCAAATCCCTCTCAAAACTGTTGAAGTTCTCTTGAAGCTTTTAAAATTCTCTCTAGAATTTTCAAAATCCATGTCCACATGTTTACAATTTCACGTCAAAAAATGGCTAAAATTCCAGTGGAAATGTTTTCAAAGTCCCTTCAAAATTTTCCAATTTTTGTCCCAATTCTTCCCATTCCCATTGAAACTTTTCAAATCCCTCTCAAAATTGTTGAAATTCTCTTGAAGCTTTTAAAATTCTCTCCAGAATTTTCAAAATCCATGTCCACATGTTTACAATTTCACGTCAAAAAATGGCTAAAATTCCAGTGGAAATTTTTTCAAAGTCCCTTAAAAATTTTCCAATTTTTGTCCCAATTCTTCCCATTCCCATTGAAACTTTTCAAATCCCTCTCAAAATTGTTGAAATTCTCTTGAAGCTTTTAAAATTCTCTCTAGAATTTTCAAAATCCACGTCCACAGGTTTACAATTTCACGTCAAAAAATGGCTGAAATTCCAGTTGAAATTTTTTCAAAGTCCCTGAAAAATTTTCCAATTTTTGTCCCAATTCTTCCCATTCCCATTGAAACTTTTCAAATCCCTCTCAAAATTGTTGAAATTCTCTTGAAGCTTTTAAAATTCTCTCTAGAATTTTCAAAATCCACGTCCACATGTTTACAATTTCACATCAAAAAATGGCTGAAATTCCAGTTGAAATTTTTTCAAAGTCCCTGAAATATTTTCCAATTTTTGTCCCAATTCTTCCCATTCCCATTGAAATTTTTCAAATCCCTCTCAAAACTGTTGAAGTTCTCTTGAAGCTTTTAAAATTCTCTCTAGAATTTTCAAAATCCATGTCCACATGTTTACAATTTCACGTCAAAAAATGGCTAAAATTCCAGTGGAAATTTTTTCAAAGTCCCTTCAAAATTTTCCAATTTTTGTCCCAATTCTTCCCATTCCCATTGAAACTTTTCAAATCCCTCTCAAAATTGTTGAAATTCTCTTGAAGCTTTTAAAATTCTCTCCAGAATTTTCAAAATCCATGTCCACATGTTTACAATTTCACGTCAAAAAATGGCTAAAATTCCAGTTGAAATTTTTTCAAAGTCCCTTCAAAATTTTCCAATTTTTGTCCCAATTCTTCCCATTCCCATTGAAACTTTTCAAATCCCTCTCAAAATTGTTGAAATTCTCTTGAAGCTTTTAAAATTCTCTCTAGAATTTTCAAAATCCACGTCCACATGTTTACAATTTCACGTCAAAAAATGGCTAAAATTCCAGTTGAAATTTTTTCAAAGTCCCTTCAAAATTTTCCAATTTTTGTCCCAATTCTTCCCATTCCCATTGAAACTTTTCAAATCCCTCTCAAAATTGTTGAAATTCTCTTGAAGCTTTTAAAATTCTCTCCAGAATTTTCAAAATCCATGTCCACATGTTTAAAATTTCACGTCAAAAAATGGCTAAAATTCCAGTTGAAATTTTTTCAAAGTCCCTTCAAAATTTTCCAATTTTTGTCCCAATTCTTCCCATTCCCATTGAAACTTTTCAAATCCCTCTCAAAATTGTTGAAATTCTCTTGAAGCTTTTAAAATTCTCTCTAGAATTTTCAAAATCCACGTCCACATGTTTACAATTTCACGTCAAAAAATGGCTAAAATTCCAGTTGAAATTTTTTCAAAGTCCCTGAAAAATTTTCCAATTTTTGTCCCAATTCTTCCCATTCCCATTGAAACTTTTCAAATCCCTCTCAAAATTGTTGAAATTCTCTTGAAGCTTTTAAAATTCTCTCTAGAATTTTCAAAATCCACGTCCACATGTTTACAATTTCACGTCAAAAAATGGCTAAAATTCCAGTTGAAATTTTTTCAAAGTCCCTTCAAAATTTTCCAATTTTTGTCCCAATTCTTCCCATTCCCATTGAAACTTTTCAAATCCCTCTCAAAATTGTTGAAATTCTCTTGAAGCTTTTAAAATTCTCTCCAGAATTTTCAAAATCCATGTCCACATGTTTAAAATTTCACGTCAAAAAATGGCTAAAATTCCAGTTGAAATTTTTTCAAAGTCCCTTAAAAATTTTCCAATTTTTGTCCCAATTCTTCCCATTCCCATTGAAACTTTTCAAATCCCTCTCAAAATTGTTGAAATTCTCTTGAAGCTTTTAAAATTCTCTCTAGAATTTTCAAAATCCACGTCCACATGTTTACAATTTCACGTCAAAAAATGGCTAAAATTCCAGTTGAAATTTTTTCAAAGTCCCTTCAAAATTTTCCAATTTTTGTCCCAATTCTTCCCATTCCCATTGAAACTTTTCAAATCCCTCTCAAAATTGTTGAAATTCTCTTGAAGCTTTTAAAATTCTCTCTAGAATTTTCAAAATCCACGTCCACATGTTTACAATTTCACGTCAAAAAATGGCTAAAATTCCAGTTGAAATTTTTTCAAAGTCCCTTAAAAATTTTCCAATTTTTGTCCCAATTCTTCCCATTCCCATTGAAACTTTTCAAATCCCTCTCAAAATTGTTGAAATTCTCTTGAAGCTTTTAAAATTCTCTCTAGAATTTTCAAAATCCATGTCCACAGGTTTACAATTTCACGTCAAAAAATGGCTGAAATTCCAGTTGAAATTTTTTCAAAGTCCCTTAAAAATTTTCCAATTTTTGTCCCAATTCTTCCCATTCCCATTGAAACTTTTCAAATCCCTCTCAAAATTGTTGAAATTTTCTTGAAGCTTTTAAAATTCTCTCTAGAATTTTCAAATCCACGTCCACATGTTTACAATTTCACGTCAAAAAATGGCTAAAATTCCAGTTGAAATTTTTTCAAAGTCCCTGAAAAATTTTCCAATTTTTGTCCCAATTCTTCCCATTCCCATTGAAACTTTTCAAATCCCTCTCCAAATTGTTGAAATTCTCTTGAAGCTTTTAAAATTCTCTCTAGAATTTTCAAAATCCATGTCCACATGTTTACAATTTCACGTCAAAAAATGGCTAAAATTCCAGTTGAAATTTTTTCAAAGTCCCTTCAAAATTTTCCAATTTTTGTCCCAATTCTTCCCATTCCCATTGAAACTTTTCAAATCCCTCTCAAAATTGTTGAAATTCTCTTGAAGCTTTTAAAATTCTCTCTAGAATTTTCAAAATCCACGTCCACATGTTTACAATTTCACGTCAAAAAATGGCTAAAATTCCAGTTGAAATTTTTTCAAAGTCCCTTCAAAATTTTCCAATTTTTGTCCCAATTCTTCCCATTCCCATTGAAACTTTTCAAATCCCTCTCAAAACTGTTGAAGTTCTCTTGAAGCTTTTAAAATTCTCTCTAGAATTTTCAAAATCCATGTCCACATGTTTACAATTTCACGTCAAAAAATGGCTAAAATTCCAGTGGAAATGTTTTCAAAGTCCCTTCAAAATTTTCCAATTTTTGTCCCAATTCTTCCCATTCCCATTGAAACTTTTCAAATCCCTCTCAAAATTGTTGAAATTCTCTTGAAGCTTTTAAAATTCTCTCCAGAATTTTCAAAATCCATGTCCACATGTTTACAATTTCACGTCAAAAAATGGCTAAAATTCCAGTTGAAATTTTTTCAAAGTCCCTTAAAAATTTTCCAATTTTTGTCCCAATTCTTCCCATTCCCATTGAAACTTTTCAAATCCCTCTCAAAATTGTTGAAATTCTCTTGAAGCTTTTAAAATTCTCTCTAGAATTTTCAAAATCCACGTCCACATGTTTACAATTTCACGTCAAAAAATGGCTAAAATTCCAGTTGAAATTTTTTCAAAGTCCCTTCAAAATTTTCCAATTTTTGTCCCAATTCTTCCCATTCCCATTGAAACTTTTCAAATCCCTCTCAAAATTGTTGAAATTCTCTTGAAGCTTTTAAAATTCTCTCTAGAATTTTCAAAATCCATGTCCACATGTTTACAATTTCACATTAAAAAATGGCTAAAATTCCAGTTGAAATTTTTTCAAAGTCCCTTAAAAATTTTCCAATTTTTGTCCCAATTCTTCCCATTCCCATTGAAACTTTTCAAATCCCTCTCAAAATTGTTGAAATTCTCTTGAAGCTTTTAAAATTCTCTCTAGAATTTTCAAAATCCACGTCCACAGGTTTACAATTTCACGTCAAAAAATGGCTGAAATTCCAGTTGAAATTTTTTCAAAGTCCCTGAAAAATTTTCCAATTTTTGTCCCAATTCTTCCCATTCCCATTGAAACTTTTCAAATCCCTCTCAAAATTGTTGAAATTCTCTTGAAGCTTTTAAAATTCTCTCTAGAATTTTCAAAATCCACGTCCACATGTTTACAATTTCACATCAAAAAATGGCTAAAATTCCAGTTGAAATTTTTTCAAAGTCCCTGAAAAATTTTCCAATTTTTGTCCCAATTCTTCCCATTCCCATTGAAATTTTTCAAATCCCTCTCAAAACTGTTGAAGTTCTCTTGAAGCTTTTAAAATTCTCTCTAGAATTTTCAAAATCCATGTCCACATGTTTACAATTTCACGTCAAAAAATGGCTAAAATTCCAGTGGAAATTTTTTCAAAGTCCCTTCAAAATTTTCCAATTTTTGTCCCAATTCTTCCCATTCCCATTGAAACTTTTCAAATCCCTCTCAAAATTGTTGAAATTCTCTTGAAGCTTTTAAAATTCTCTCCAGAATTTTCAAAATCCATGTCCACCTGTTTACAATTTCACGTCAAAAAATGGCTAAAATTCCAGTTGAAATTTTTTCAAAGTCCCTTCAAAATTTTCCAATTTTTGTCCCAATTCTTCCCATTCCCATTGAAACTTTTCAAATCCCTCTCAAAATTGTTGAAATTCTGTTGAAGCTTTTAAAATTCTCTCTAGAATTTTCAAAATCCACGTCCACATGTTTACAATTTCACGTCAAAAAATGGCTAAAATTCCAGTTGAAATTTTTTCAAAGTCCCTTCAAAATTTTCCAATTTTTGTCCCAATTCTTCCCATTCCCATTGAAACTTTTCAAATCCCTCTCAAAATTGTTGAAATTCTCTTGAAGCTTTTAAAATTCTCTCCAGAATTTTCAAAATCCATGTCCACATGTTTAAAATTTCACGTCAAAAAATGGCTAAAATTCCAGTTGAAATTTTTTCAAAGTCCCTTCAAAATTTTCCAATTTTTGTCCCAATTCTTCCCATTCCCATTGAAACTTTTCAAATCCCTCTCAAAATTGTTGAAATTCTCTTGAAGCTTTTAAAATTCTCTCTAGAATTTTCAAAATCCACGTCCACATGTTTACAATTTCACGTCAAAAAATGGCTAAAATTCCAGTTGAAATTTTTTCAAAGTCCCTTCAAAATTTTCCAATTTTTGTCCCAATTCTTCCCATTCCCATTGAAACTTTTCAAATCCCTCTCAAAATTGTTGAAATTCTCTTGAAGCTTTTAAAATTCTCTCTAGAATTTTCAAAATCCACGTCCACATGTTTACAATTTCACGTCAAAAAATGGCTAAAATTCCAGTTGAAATTTTTTCAAAGTCCCTTCAAAATTTTCCAATTTTTGTCCCAATTCTTCCCATTCCCATTGAAACTTTTCAAATCCCTCTCAAAATTGTTGAAATTCTCTTGAAGCTTTTAAAATTCTCTCCAGAATTTTCAAAATCCATGTCCACATGTTTAAAATTTCACGTCAAAAAATGGCTAAAATTCCAGTTGAAATTTTTTCAAAGTCCCTTCAAAATTTTCCAATTTTTGTCCCAATTCTTCCCATTCCCATTGAAACTT
Organism: Streptopelia decaocto; assembly: GCF_964273445.1. Classification (NCBI taxonomy): domain Eukaryota; kingdom Metazoa; phylum Chordata; class Aves; order Columbiformes; family Columbidae; genus Streptopelia; species Streptopelia decaocto. Next base: position 33,810 of record NW_028117065.1, read on the forward strand.
TTCAAATCCCTCTCAAAATTGTTGAAATTCTCTTGAAGCTTTTAAAATTCTCTCTAGAATTTTCAAAATCCACGTCCACATGTTTACAATTTCACGTCAAAAAATGGCTAAAATTCCAGTTGAAATTTTTTCAAAGTCCCTTCAAAATTTTCCAATTTTTGTCCCAATTCTTCCCATTCCCATTGAAACTTTTCAAATCCCTCTCAAAATTGTTGAAATTCTCTTGAAGCTTTTAAAATTCTCTCTAGAATTTTCAAAATCCATGTCCACAGGTTTACAATTTCACGTCAAAAAATGGCTGAAATTCCAGTTGAAATTTTTTCAAAGTCCCTTAAAAATTTTCCAATTTTTGTCCCAATTCTTCCCATTCCCATTGAAACTTTTCAAATCCCTCTCAAAATGGTTGAAATTTTCTTGAAGCTTTTAAAATTCTCTCTAGAATTTTCAAAATCCACGTCCACATGTTTACAATTTCACGTCAAAAAATGGCTAAAATTCCAGTTGAAATTTTTTCAAAGTCCCTTCAAAATTTTCCAATTTTTGTCCCAATTCTTCCCATTCCCATTGAAACTTTTCAAATCCCTCTCAAAATTGTTGAAATTCTCTTGAAGCTTTTAAAATTCTCTCTAGAATTTTCAAAATCCATGTCCACATGTTTACAATTTCACGTCAAAAAATGGCTAAAATTCCCGTTGAAATTTTTTCAAAGTCCCTTAAAAATTTTCCAATTTTTGTCCCAATTCTTCCCATTCCCATTGAAACTTTTCAAATCCCTCTCAAAATTGTTGAAATTCTCTTGAAGCTTTTAAAATTCTCTCTAGAATTTTCAAAATCCATGTCCACATGTTTACAATTTCACGTCAAAAAATGGCTAAAATTCCAGTTGAAATTTTTTCAAAGTCCCTTAAAAATTTTCCAATTTTTGTCCCAATTCTTCCCATTCCCATTGAAACTTTTCAAATCCCTCTCAAAATTGTTGAAATTCTCTTGAAGCTTTTAAAATTCTCTCTAGAATTTTCAAAATCCACGTCCACATGTTTACAATTTCACGTAAAAAAATGGCTAAAATTCCAGTTGAAATTTTTTCAAAGTCCCTGAAAAATTTTCCAATTTTTGTCCCAATTCTTCCCATTCCCATTGAAACTTTTCAAATCCCTCTCAAAATTGTTGAAATTCTTTTGAAGCTTTTAAAATTCTCTCTAGAATTTTCAAAATCCATGTCCACATGTTTACAATTTCACGTCAAAAAATGGCTAAAATTCCAGTTGAAATTTTTTCAAAGTCCCTTAAAAATTTTCCAATTTTTGTCCCAATTCTTCCCATTCCCATTGAAACTTTTCAAATCCCTCTCAAAATTGTTGAAATTCTCTTGAAGCTTTTAAAATTCTCTCTAGAATTTTCAAAATCCATGTCCACATGTTTACAATTTCACATCAAAAAAATGGCTAAAATTCCAGTTGAAATTTTTTCAAAGTCCCTTCAAAATTTTCCAATTTTTGTCCCAATTCTTCCCATTCCCATTGAAACTTTTCAAATCCCGCTCAAGACTGTTGAAGTTCTGTTGAAGCTTTTAAAATTCTCTCTAGAATTTTCAAAATCCACGTCCACATGTTTACAATTTCACGTCAAAAAATGGCTAAAATTCCAGTTGAAATTTTTTCAAAGTCCCTTAAACATTTTCCAATTTTTGTCCCAATTCTTCCCATTCCCATTGAAACTTTTCAAATCCCTCTCAAAATTGTTGAAATTCTCTTGAAGCTTTTAAAATTCTCTCTAGAATTTTCAAAATCCACGTCCACATGTTTACAATTTCACGTCAAAAAATGGCTAAAATTCCAGTTGAAATTTTTTCAAAGTCCCTTCAAAATTTTCCAATTTTTGCCCCAATTCTTCCCATTCCCATTGAAACTTTTCAAATCCCTCTCAAAATTGTTGAAATTCTCTTGAAGCTTTTAAAATTCTCTCTAGAATTTTCAAAATCCATGTCCACATGTTTACAATTTCACATTAAAAAATGGCTAAAATTCCAGTTGAAATTTTTTCAAAGTCCCTTCAAAATTTTCCAATTTTTGTCCCAATTCTTCCCATTCCCATTGAAACTTTTCAAATCCCTCTCAAAATTGTTGAAATTCTCTTGAAGCTTTTAAAATTCTCTCTAGAATTTTCAAAATCCATGTCCACATGTTTACAATTTCACGTCAAAAAATGGCTAAAATTCCAGTTGAAATGTTTTCAAAGTCCCTTAAAAATTTTCCAATTTTTGTCCCAATTCTTCCCATTCCCATTGAAACTTTTCAAATCCCTCTCAAAACTGTTGAAGTTCTCTTGAAGCTTTTAAAATTCTCTCTAGAATTTTCAAAATCCATGTCCACACGTTTACAATTTCACGTCAAAAAATGGCTAAAATTCCAGTTGAAATTTTTTCAAGTCCCTTAAAAATTTTCCAATTTTTGTCCCAATTCTTCCCATTCCCATTGAAACTTTTCAAATCCCTCTCAAAATTGTTGAAATTCTCTTGAAGCTTTTAAAATTCTCTCTAGAATTTTCAAAATCCACGTCCACAGGTTTACAATTTCACGTCAAAAAATGGCTGAAATTCCAGTTGAAATTTTTTCAAAGTCCCTTAAAAATTTTCCAATTTTTGTCCCAATTCTTCCCATTCCCATTGAAACTTTTCAAATCCCTCTCAAAATTGTTGAAATTTTCTTGAAGCTTTTAAAATTCTCTCTAGAATTTTCAAATCCACGTCCACATGTTTACAATTTCACGTCAAAAAATGGCTAAAATTCCAGTTGAAATTTTTTCAAAGTCCCTTAAAAATTTTCCAATTTTTGTCCCAATTCTTCCCATTCCCATTGAAACTTTTCAAATCCCTCTCAAAATTGTTGAAATTCTCTTGAAGCTTTTAAAATTCTCTCTAGAATTTTCAAAATCCATGTCCACATGTTTACAATTTCACGTCAAAAAATGGCTAAAATTCCAGTTGAAATTTTTTCAAAGTCCCTTAAAAATTTTCCAATTTTTGTCCCAATTCTTCCCATTCCCATTGAAACTTTTCAAATCCCTCTCAAAATTGTTGAAATTCTCTTGAAGCTTTTAAAATTCTCTCTAGAATTTTCAAAATCCATGTCCACAGGTTTACAATTTCACGTCAAAAAATGGCTAAAATTCCAGTTGAAATTTTTTCAAAGTCCCTTCAAAATTTTCCAATTTTTGTCCCAATTCTTCCCATTCCCATTGAAACTTTTCAAATCCCTCTCAAAATTGTTGAAATTCTCTTGAAGCTTTTAAAATTCTCTCTAGAATTTTCAAAATCCACGTCCACATGTTTACAATTTAACGTCAAAAAATGGCTAAAATTCCAGTTGAAATTTTTTCAAAGTCCCTTCAAAATTTTCCAATTTTTGTCCCAATTCTTCCCATTCCCATTGAAACTTTTCAAATCCCTCTCAAAACTGTTGAAGTTCTCTTGAAGCTTTTAAAATTCTCTCTAGAATTTTCAAAATCCATGTCCACATGTTTACAATTTCACGTCAAAAAATGGCTAAAATTCCAGTTGAAATTTTTTCAAAGTCCCTTCAAAATTTTCCAATTTTTGTCCCAATTCTTCCCATTCCCATTGAAACTTTTCAAATCCCTCTCAAAACTGTTGAAGTTCTCTTGAAGCTTTTAAAATTCTCTCTAGAATTTTCAAAATCCATGTCCACATGTTTACAATTTCACGTCAAAAAATGGCTAAAATTCCAGTTGAAATGTTTTCAAAGTCCCTTAAAAATTTTCCAATTTTTGTCCCAATTCTTCCCATTCCCATTGAAACTTTTCAAATCCCTCTCAAAACTGTTGAAGTTCTCTTGAAGCTTTTAAAATTCTCTCTAGAATTTTCAAAATCCATGTCCACACGTTTACAATTTCACGTCAAAAAATGGCTAAAATTCCAGTTGAAATTTTTTCAAGTCCCTTAAAAATTTTCCAATTTTTGTCCCAATTCTTCCCATTCCCATTGAAACTTTTCAAATCCCTCTCAAAATTGTTGAAATTCTCTTGAAGCTTTTAAAATTCTCTCTAGAATTTTCAAAATCCACGTCCACAGGTTTACAATTTCACGTCAAAAAATGGCTGAAATTCCAGTTGAAATTTTTTCAAAGTCCCTTAAAAATTTTCCAATTTTTGTCCCAATTCTTCCCATTCCCATTGAAACTTTTCAAATCCCTCTCAAAATTGTTGAAATTTTCTTGAAGCTTTTAAAATTCTCTCTAGAATTTTCAAATCCACGTCCACATGTTTACAATTTCACGTCAAAAAATGGCTAAAATTCCAGTTGAAATTTTTTCAAAGTCCCTTAAAAATTTTCCAATTTTTGTCCCAATTCTTCCCATTCCCATTGAAACTTTTCAAATCCCTCTCAAAATTGTTGAAATTCTCTTGAAGCTTTTAAAATTCTCTCTAGAATTTTCAAAATCCATGTCCACATGTTTACAATTTCACGTCAAAAAATGGCTAAAATTCCAGTTGAAATTTTTTCAAAGTCCCTTAAAAATTTTCCAATTTTTGTCCCAATTCTTCCCATTCCCATTGAAACTTTTCAAATCCCTCTCAAAATTGTTGAAATTCTCTTGAAGCTTTTAAAATTCTCTCTAGAATTTTCAAAATCCATGTCCACAGGTTTACAATTTCACGTCAAAAAATGGCTAAAATTCCAGTTGAAATTTTTTCAAAGTCCCTTCAAAATTTTCCAATTTTTGTCCCAATTCTTCCCATTCCCATTGAAACTTTTCAAATCCCTCTCAAAATTGTTGAAATTCTCTTGAAGCTTTTAAAATTCTCTCTAGAATTTTCAAAATCCACGTCCACATGTTTACAATTTAACGTCAAAAAATGGCTAAAATTCCAGTTGAAATTTTTTCAAAGTCCCTTCAAAATTTTCCAATTTTTGTCCCAATTCTTCCCATTCCCATTGAAACTTTTCAAATCCCTCTCAAAACTGTTGAAGTTCTCTTGAAGCTTTTAAAATTCTCTCTAGAATTTTCAAAATCCATGTCCACATGTTTACAATTTCACGTCAAAAAATGGCTAAAATTCCAGTGGAAATGTTTTCAAAGTCCCTTCAAAATTTTCCAATTTTTGTCCCAATTCTTCCCATTCCCATTGAAACTTTTCAAATCCCTCTCAAAATTGTTGAAATTCTCTTGAAGCTTTTAAAATTCTCTCCAGAATTTTCAAAATCCATGTCCACATGTTTACAATTTCACGTCAAAAAATGGCTAAAATTCGAGTTGAAATTTTTTCAAAGTCCCTTAAAAATTTTCCAATTTTTGTCCCAATTCTTCCCATTCCCATTGAAACTTTTCAAATCCCTCTCAAAATTGTTGAAATTCTCTTGAAGCTTTTAAAATTCTCTCTAGAATTTTCAAAATCCACGTCCACATGTTTACAATTTCACGTCAAAAAATGGCTAAAATTCCAGTTGAAATTTTTTCAAAGTCCCTGAAAAATTTTCCAATTTTTGTCCCAATTCTTCCCATTCCCATTGAAACTTTTCAAATCCCTCTCAAAATTGTTGAAATTCTCTTGAAGCTTTTAAAATTCTCTCTAGAATTTTCAAAATCCATGTCCACATGTTTACAATTTCACATAAAAAAATGGCTAAAATTCCAGTTGAAATTTTTTCAAAGTCCCTTAAAAATTTTCCAATTTTTGTCCCAATTCTTCCCATTCCCATTGAAACTTTTCAAATCCCTCTCAAAATTGTTGAAATTCTCTTGAAGCTTTTAAAATTCTCTCTAGAATTTTCAAAATCCACGTCCACAGGTTTACAATTTCACGTCAAAAAATGGCTGAAATTCCAGTTGAAATTTTTTCAAAGTCCCTTCAAAATTTTCCAATTTTTGTCCCAATTCTTCCCATTCCCATTGAAACTTTTCAAATCCCTCTCAAAATTGTTGAAATTCTCTTGAAGCTTTTAAAATTCTCTCTAGAATTTTCAAAATCCACGTCCACATGTTTACAATTTCACATCAAAAAATGGCTAAAATTCCAGTTGAAATTTTTTCAAAGTCCCTGAAAAATTTTCCAATTTTTGTCCCAATTCTTCCCATTCCCATTGAAATTTTTCAAATCCCTCTCAAAACTGTTGAAGTTCTCTTGAAGCTTTTAAAATTCTCTCTAGAATTTTCAAAATCCATGTCCACATGTTTACAATTTCACGTCAAAAAATGGCTAAAATTCCAGTTGAAATTTTTTCAAAGTCCCTTCAAAATTTTACAATTTTTGTCCCAATTCTTCCCATTCCCATTGAAACTTTTCAAATCCCTCTCAAAATTGTTGAAATTCTCTTGAAGCTTTTAAAATTCTCTCCAGAATTTTCAAAATCCATGTCCACATGTTTACAATTTCACGTCAAAAAATGGCTAAAATTCCAGTTGAAATTTTTTCAAAGTCCCTGAAAAATTTTCCAATTTTTGTCCCAATTCTTCCCATTCCCATTGAAACTTTTCAAATCCCTCTCAAAATTGTTGAAATTCTCTTGAAGCTTTTAAAATTCTCTCTAGAATTTTCAAAATCCACGTCCACATGTTTACAATTTCACGTCAAAAAATGGCTAAAATTCCAGTTGAAATTTTTTCAAAGTCCCTTCAAAATTTTCCAATTTTTGTCCCAATTCTTCCCATTCCCATTGAAACTTTTCAAATCCCTCTCAAAATTGTTGAAATTCTCTTGAAGCTTTTAAAATTCTCTCCAGAATTTTCAAAATCCATGTCCACATGTTTAAAATTTCACGTCAAAAAATGGCTAAAATTCCAGTTGAAATTTTTTCAAAGTCCCTTCAAAATTTTCCAATTTTTGTCCCAATTCTTCCCATTCCCATTGAAACTTTTCAAATCCCTCTCAAAATTGTTGAAATTCTCTTGAAGCTTTTAAAATTCTCTCTAGAATTTTCAAAATCCACGTCCACATGTTTACAATTTCACGTCAAAAAATGGCTAAAATTCGAGTTGAAATTTTTTCAAAGTCCCTTAAAAATTTTCCAATTTTTGTCCCAATTCTTCCCATTCCCATTGAAACTTTTCAAATCCCTCTCAAAATTGTTGAAATTCTCTTGAAGCTTTTAAAATTCTCTCTAGAATTTTCAAAATCCACGTCCACATGTTTACAATTTCACGTCAAAAAATGGCTAAAATTCCAGTTGAAATTTTTTCAAAGTCCCTTCAAAATTTTCCAATTTTTGTCCCAATTCTTCCCATTCCCATTGAAACTTTTCAAATCCCTCTCAAAATTGTTGAAATTCTCTTGAAGCTTTTAAAATTCTCTCCAGAATTTTCAAAATCCATGTCCACATGTTTAAAATTTCACGTCAAAAAATGGCTAAAATTCCAGTTGAAATTTTTTCAAAGTCCCTTCAAAATTTTCCAATTTTTGTCCCAATTCTTCCCATTCCCATTGAAACTTTTCAAATCCCTCTCAAAATTGTTGAAATTCTCTTGAAGCTTTTAAAATTCTCTCTAGAATTTTCAAAATCCACGTCCACATGTTTACAATTTCACGTCAAAAAATGGCTAAAATTCCAGTTGAAATTTTTTCAAAGTCCCTTCAAAATTTTCCAATTTTTGTCCCAATTCTTCCCATTCCCATTGAAACTTTTCAAATCCCTCTCAAAATTGTTGAAATTCTCTTGAAGCTTTTAAAATTCTCTCTAGAATTTTCAAAATCCACGTCCACATGTTTACAATTTCACGTCAAAAAATGGCTAAAATTCCAGTTGAAATTTTTTCAAAGTCCCTTAAAAATTTTCCAATTTTTGTCCCAATTCTTCCCATTCCCATTGAAACTTTTCAAATCCCTCTCAAAATTGTTGAAATTCTCTTGAAGCTTTTAAAATTCTCTCTAGAATTTTCAAAATCCATGTCCACAGGTTTACAATTTCACGTCAAAAAATGGCTGAAATTCCAGTTGAAATTTTTTCAAAGTCCCTTAAAAATTTTCCAATTTTTGTCCCAATTCTTCCCATTCCCATTGAAACTTTTCAAATCCCTCTCAAAATTGTTGAAATTTTCTTGAAGCTTTTAAAATTCTCTCTAGAATTTTCAAAATCCACGTCCACATGTTTACAATTTCACGTCAAAAAATGGCTAAAATTCCAGTTGAAATTTTTTCAAAGTCCCTTAAAAATTTTCCAATTTTTGTCCCAATTCTTCCCATTCCCATTGAAACTTTTCAAATCCCTCTCAAAATTGTTGAAATTCTCTTGAAGCTTTTAAAATTCTCTCTAGAATTTTCAAAATCCATGTCCACATGTTTACAATTTCACGTCAAAAAATGGCTAAAATTCCAGTTGAAATTTTTTCAAAGTCCCTGAAAAATTTTCCAATTTTTGTCCCAATTCTTCCCATTCCCATTGAAACTTTTCAAATCCCTCTCAAAATTGTTGAAATTCTCTTGAAGCTTTTAAAATTCTCTCTAGAATTTTCAAAATCCATGTCCACATGTTTACAATTTCACGTCAAAAAATGGCTAAAATTCCAGTTGAAATTTTTTCAAAGTCCCTGAAAAATTTTCCAATTTTTGTCCCAATTCTTCCCATTCCCATTGAAACTTTTCAAATCCCTCTCAAAATTGTTGAAATTCTCTTGAAGCTTTTAAAATTCTCTCTAGAATTTTCAAAATCCACGTCCACATGTTTACAATTTCACGTAAAAAAATGGCTAAAATTCCAGTTGAAATTTTTTCAAAGTCCCTTAAAAATTTTCCAATTTTTGTCCCAATTCTTCCCATTCCCATTGAAACTTTTCAAATCCCTCTCAAAATTGTTGAAATTCTTTTGAAGCTTTTAAAATTCTCTCTAGAATTTTCAAAATCCATGTCCACATGTTTACAATTTCACGTCAAAAAATGGCTAAAATTCCAGTTGAAATTTTTTCAAAGTCCCTTAAAAATTTTCCAATTTTTGTCCCAATTCTTCCCATTCCCATTGAAACTTTTCAAATCCCTCTCAAAATTGTTGAAATTCTCTTGAAGCTTTTAAAATTCTCTCTAGAATTTTCAAAATCCATGTCCACATGTTTACAATTTCACATCAAAAAAATGGCTAAAATTCCAGTTGAAATTTTTTCAAAGTCCCTTAAAAATTTTCCAATTTTTGTCCCAGTTCTTCCCATTCCCATTGAAACTTTTCAAATCCCTCTCAAAATTGTTGAAATTCTCTTGAAGCTTTTAAAATTCTCTCTAGAATTTTCAAAATCCATGTCCACATGTTTAAAATTTCACGTCAAAAAAATGGCTAAAATTCCAGTTGAAATTTTTTCAAAGTCCCTTAAAAATTTTCCAATTTTTGTCCCAATTCTTCCCATTCCCATTGAAACTTTTCAAATCCCTCTCCAAATTGTTGAAATTCTCTTGAAGCTTTTAAAATTCTCTCTAGAATTTTCAAAATCCACGTCCACATGTTTACAATTTCACGTCAAAAAATGGCTAAAATTCCAGTTGAAATTTTTTCAAAGTCCCTTAAACATTTTCCAATTTTTGTCCCAATTCTTCCCATTCCCATTGAAACTTTTCAAATCCCTCTCAAAATTGTTGAAATTCTCTTGAAGCTTTTAAAATTCTCTCTAGAATTTTCAAAATCCACGTCCACATGTTTACAATTTCACGTCAAAAAATGGCTAAAATTCCAGTTGAAATTTTTTCAAAGTCCCTTCAAAATTTTCCAATTTTTGTCCCAATTCTTCCCATTCCCATTGAAACTTTTCAAATCCCTCTCAAAATTGTTGAAATTCTCTTGAAGCTTTTAAAATTCTCTCTAGAATTTTCAAAATCCATGTCCACATGTTTACAATTTCACATTAAAAAATGGCTAAAATTCCAGTTGAAATTTTTTCAAAGTCCCTTCAAAATTTTCCAATTTTTGTCCCAATTCTTCCCATTCCCATTGAAACTTTTCAAATCCCTCTCAAAATTGTTGAAATTCTCTTGAAGCTTTTAAAATTCTCTCTAGAATTTTCAAAATCCATGTCCACATGTTTACAATTTCACGTCAAAAAATGGCTAAAATTCCAGTTGAAATGTTTTCAAAGTCCCTTAAAAATTTTCCAATTTTTGTCCCAATTCTTCCCATTCCCATTGAAACTTTTCAAATCCCTCTCAAAACTGTTGAAGTTCTCTTGAAGCTTTTAAAATTCTCTCTAGAATTTTCAAAATCCATGTCCACACGTTTACAATTTCACGTCAAAAAATGGCTAAAATTCCAGTTGAAATTTTTTCAAGTCCCTTAAAAATTTTCCAATTTTTGTCCCAATTCTTCCCATTCCCATTGAAACTTTTCAAATCCCGCTCAAAATTGTTGAAATTCTCTTGAAGCTTTTAAAATTCTCTCTAGAATTTTCAAAATCCACGTCCACATGTTTACAATTTCACATAAAAAAATGGCTAAAATTCCAGTTGAAATTTTTTCAAAGTCCCTTAAAAATTTTCCAATTTTTGTCCCAATTCTTCCCATTCCCATTGAAACTTTTCAAATCCCTCTCAAAACTGTTGAAGTTCTCTTGAAGCTTTTAAAATTCTCTCCAGAATTTTCAAAATCCATGTCCACACGTTTACAATTTCACATCAAAAAATGGCTAAAATTCCAGTTGAAATTTTTTCAAAGTCCCTTAAAAATTTTCCAATTTTTGTCCCAATTCTTCCCATTCCCATTGAAACTTTTCAAATCCCTCTCAAAATTGTTGAAATTCTCTTGAAGCTTTTAAAATTCTCTCTAGAATTTTCAAAATCCATGTCCACAGGTTTACAATTTCACGTCAAAAAATGGCTGAAATTCCAGTTGAAATTTTTTCAAAGTCCCTTAAAAATTTTCCAATTTTTGTCCCAATTCTTCCCATTCCCATTGAAACTTTTCAAATCCCTCTCAAAATTGTTGAAATTCTCTTGAAGCTTTTAAAATTCTCTCTAGAATTTTCAAAATCCATGTCCACATGTTTAAAATTTCACGTCAAAAAATGGCTAAAATTCCAGTTGAAATTTTTTCAAAGTCCCTTCAAAATTTTCCAATTTTTGTCCCAGTTCTTCCCATTCCCATTGAAACTTTTCAAATCCCTCTCAAAATTGTTGAAATTCTCTTGAAGCTTTTAAAATTCTCTCTAGAATTTTCAAAATCCATGTCCACATGTTTAAAATTTCACGTCAAAAAAATGGCTAAAATTCCAGTTGAAATTTTTTCAAAGTCCCTTAAAAATTTTCCAATTTTTGTCCCAATTCTTCCCATTCCCATTGAAACTTTTCAAATCCCGCTCAAGACTGTTGAAGTTCTGTTGAAGCTTTTAAAATTCTCTCTAGAATTTTCAAAATCCACGTCCACATGTTTACAATTTCACGTCAAAAAATGGCTAAAATTCCAGTTGAAATTTTTTCAAAGTCCCTTAAACATTTTCCAATTTTTGTCCCAATTCTTCCCATTCCCATTGAAACTTTTCAAATCCCTCTCAAAATTGTTGAAATTCTCTTGAAGCTTTTAAAATTCTCTCTAGAATTTTCAAAATCCACGTCCACATGTTTACAATTTCACGTCAAAAAATGGCTAAAATTCCAGTTGAAATTTTTTCAAAGTCCCTTCAAAATTTTCCAATTTTTGTCCCAATTCTTCCCATTCCCATTGAAACTTTTCAAATCCCTCTCCAAATTGTTGAAATTCTCTTGAAGCTTTTAAAATTCTCTCTAGAATTTTCAAAATCCATGTCCACATGTTTACAATTTCACGTAAAAAAATGGCTAAAATTCCAGTTGAAATGTTTTCAAAGTCCCTTAAAAATTTTCCAATTTTTGTCCCAATTCTTCCCATTCCCATTGAAACTTTTCAAATCCCTCTCCAAATTGTTGAAATTCTCTTGAAGCTTTTAAAATTCTCTCTAGAATTTTCAAAATCCATGTCCACATGTTTACAATTTCACGTCAAAAAATGGCTGAAATTCCAGTTGAAATTTTTTCAAGTCCCTTAAAAATTTTCCAATTTTTGTCCCAATTCTTCCCATTCCCATTGAAACTTTTCAAATCCCTCTCAAAATTGTTGAAATTCTCTTGAAGCTTTTAAAATTCTCTCTAGAATTTTCAAAATCCACGTCCACATGTTTACAATTTCACATAAAAAAATGGCTAAAATTCCAGTTGAAATTTTTTCAAAGTCCCTTAAAAATTTTCCAATTTTTGTCCCAATTCTTCCCATTCCCATTGAAACTTTTCAAATCCCTCTCAAAACTGTTGAAGTTCTCTTGAAGCTTTTAAAATTCTCTCTAGAATTTTCAAAATCCATGTCCACACGTTTACAATTTCACGTCAAAAAATGGCTAAAATTCCAGTTGAAATTTTTTCAAAGTCCCTTAAAAATTTTCCAATTTTTGTCCCAATTCTTCCCATTCCCATTGAAACTTTTCAAATCCCTCTCAAAATTGTTGAAATTCTCTTGAAGCTTTTAAAATTCTCTCCAGAATTTTCAAAATCCATGTCCAAAGTTTACAATTTCACGTCAAAAAATGGCTAAAATTCCAGTTGAAATTTTTTCAAAGTCCCTTAAAAATTTTCCAATTTTTGTCCCAATTCTTCCCATTCCCATTGAAACTTTTCAAATCCCTCTCAAAATTGTTGAAATTCTCTTGAAGCTTTTAAAATTCTCTCTAGAATTTTCAAAATCCACGTCCACATGTTTACAATTTCACGTCAAAAAATGGCTAAAATTCCAGTTGAAATTTTTTCAAAGTCCCTTAAAAATTTTCCAATTTTTGTCCCAATTCTTCCCATTCCCATTGAAACTTTTCAAATCCCTCTCAAAATTGTTGAAATTCTCTTGAAGCTTTTAAAATTCTCTCTAGAATTTTCAAAATCCATGTCCACATGTTTACAATTTCACATAAAAAAATGGCTAAAATTCCAGTTGAAATTTTTTCAAAGTCCCTTAAAAATTTTCCAATTTTTGTCCCAATTCTTCCCATTCCCATTGAAACTTTTCAAATCCCTCTCAAAATTGTTGAAATTCTCTTGAAGCTTTTAAAATTCTCTCTAGAATTTTCAAAATCCACGTCCACATGTTTACAATTTCACGTCAAAAAATGGTTAAAATTCCAGTTGAAATTTTTTCAAAGTCCCTTAAAAATTTTCCAATTTTTGTCCCAATTCTTCCCATTCCCATTGAAACTTTTCAAATCCCTCTCAAAATTGTTGAAATTCTCTTGAAGCTTTTAAAATTCTCTCTAGAATTTTCAAAATCCATGTCCACATGTTTACAATTTCACGTCAAAAAATGGCTAAAATTCCAGTTGAAATTTTTTCAAAGTCCCTGAAAAATTTTCCAATTTTTGTCCCAATTCTTCCCATTCCCATTGAAACTTTTCAAATCCCTCTCAAAATTGTTGAAATTCTCTTGAAGCTTTTAAAATTCTCTCTAGAATTTTCAAAATCCATGTCCACATGTTTACAATTTCACGTCAAAAAATGGCTAAAATTCCAGTTGAAATTTTTTCAAAGTCCCTGAAAAATTTTCCAATTTTTGTCCCAATTCTTCCCATTCCCATTGAAACTTTTCAAATCCCTCTCAAAATTGTTGAAATTCTCTTGAAGCTTTTAAAATTCTCTCTAGAATTTTCAAAATCCATGTCCACATGTTTACAATTTAACGTCAAAAAATGGCTAAAATTCCAGTTGAAATTTTTTCAAAGTCCCTTAAAAATTTTCCAATTTTTGTCCCAATTCTTCCCATTCCCATTGAAACTTTTCAAATCCCTCTCAAAATTGTTGAAATTCTCTTGAAGCTTTTAAAATTCTCTCTAGAATTTTCAAAATCCATGTCCACATGTTTACAATTTCACGTCAAAAAATGGCTAAAATTCCAGTTGAAATTTTTTCAAAGTCCCTTAAAAATTTTCCAATTTTTGTCCCAATTCTTCCCATTCCCATTGAAACTTTTCAAATCCCTCTCAAAATTGTTGAAATTCTCTTGAAGCTTTTAAAATTCTCTCTAGAATTTTCAAAATCCATGTCCACATGTTTAAAATTTCACGTCAAAAAATGGCTAAAATTCCAGTTGAAATTTTTTCAAAGTCCCTTAAAAATTTTCCAATTTTTGTCCCAATTCTTCCCATTCCCATTGAAACTTTTCAAATCCCTCTCAAAATTGTTGAAATCCTCTTGAAGCTTTTAAAATTCTCTCTAGAATTTTCAAAATCCATGTCCACATGTTTACAATTTCACGTCAAAAAATGGCTAAAATTCCAGTTGAAATTTTTTCAAAGTCCCTTAAACATTTTCCAATTTTTGTCCCAATTCTTCCCATTCCCATTGAAACTTTTCAAATCCCTCTCAAAATTGTTGAAATTCTCTTGAAGCTTTTAAAATTCTCTCTAGAATTTTCAAAATCCATGTCCACATGTTTAAAATTTCACGTCAAAAAATGGCTAAAATTCCAGTTGAAATTTTTTCAAAGTCCCTTAAAAATTTTCCAATTTTTGTCCCAATTCTTCCCATTCCCATTGAAACTTTTCAAATCCCTCTCAAAATTGTTGAAATTCTCTTGAAGCTTTTAAAATTCTCTCTAGAATTTTCAAAATCCACGTCCACATGTTTACAATTTCACATCAAAAAATGGCTAAAATTCCAGTAGAAATTTTTTCAAAGTCCCTTAAAAATTTTCCAATTTTTGTCCCAATTCTTCCCATTCCCATTGAAACTTTTCAAATCCCTCTCAAAATTGTTGAAATTCTCTTGAAGCTTTTAAAATTCTCTCTAGAATTTTCAAAATCCATGTCCACATGTTTACAATTTCACGTCAAAAAATGGCTAAAATTCCAGTTGAAATTTTTTCAAAGTCCCTTCAAAATTTTCCAATTTTTGTCCCAATTCTTCCCATTCCCATTGAAACTTTTCAAATCCCTCTCAACATTGTTGAAATCCTGTTGAAAGTTTTTAAACTTCTCTCTAGAACTTTCCAAATCCACCTCAACATGTTTACAATTTCACATCAAAATTGCTAAAATTCCAGTTGAAATTTTTTCAAAGTCCCTGAAAAATTTTCCAATTTTTGTCCCAATTCTTCCCATTCCCATTGAAACTTTTCAAATCCCTCTCAAAATTGTTGAAATTCTCTTGAAGCTTTTAAAATTCTCTCTAGAATTTTCAAAATCCATGTCCACATGTTTACAATTTCACGTCAAAAAATGGCTAAAATTCCAGTTGAAATGTTTTCAAAGTCCCTTAAAAATTTTCCAATTTTTGTCCCAATTCTTCCCATTCCCATTGAAACTTTTCAAATCCCTCTCAAAATTGTTGAAATTCTCTTGAAGCTCTTAAAATTCTCTCTAGAATTTTCAAAATCCATGTCCACATGTTTACAATTTCACGTCAAAAAATGGCTAAAATTCCAGTTGAAATGTTTTCAAAGTCCCTGAAAAATTTTCCAATTTTTGTCCCAATTCTTCCCATTCCCATTGAAACTTTTCAAATCCCTCTCAAAATTGTTGAAATTCTCTTGAAGCTTTTAAAATTCTCTCTAGAATTTTCAAAATCCACGTCCACATGTTTACAATTTCACGTCAAAAAATGGCTAAAATTCCAGTTGAAATTTTTTCAAAGTCCCTTCAAAATTTTCCAATTTTTGTCCCAATTCTTCCCATTCCCATTGAAACTTTTCAAATCCCTCTCAAAATTGTTGAAATTCTCTTGAAGCTTTTAAAATTCTCTCCAGAATTTTCAAAATCCATGTCCACATGTTTAAAATTTCACGTCAAAAAATGGCTAAAATTCCAGTTGAAATTTTTTCAAAGTCCCTTAAAAATTTTCCAATTTTTGTCCCAATTCTTCCCATTCCCATTGAAACTTTTCAAATCCCTCTCAAAATTGTTGAAATTCTCTTGAAGCTTTTAAAATTCTCTCTAGAATTTTCAAAATCCACGTCCACATGTTTACAATTTCACGTCAAAAAATGGCTAAAATTCCAGTTGAAATTTTTTCAAAGTCCCTTCAAAATTTTCCAATTTTTGTCCCAATTCTTCCCATTCCCATTGAAACTTTTCAAATCCCTCTCAAAATTGTTGAAATTCTCTTGAAGCTTTTAAAATTCTCTCCAGAATTTTCAAAATCCATGTCCACATGTTTACAATTTCACGTCAAAAAATGGCTAAAATTCCAGTTGAAATTTTTTCAAAGTCCCTGAAAAATTTTCCAATTTTGTCCCAATTCTTCCCATTCCCATTGAAACTTTTCAAATCCCTCTCAAAATTGTTGAAATTCTCTTGAAGCTTTTAAAATTCTCTCTAGAATTTTCAAAATCCACGTCCACATGTTTACAATTTCACGTCAAAAAATGGCTAAAATTCCAGTTGAAATTTTTTCAAAGTCCCTTCAAAATTTTCCAATTTTTGTCCCAATTCTTCCCATTCCCATTGAAACTTTTCAAATCCCTCTCAAAATTGTTGAAATTCTCTTGAAGCTTTTAAAATTCTCTCTAGAATTTTCAAAATCCACGTCCACATGTTTACAATTTCACGTCAAAAAATGGCTAAAATTCCAGTTGAAATTTTTTCAAAGTCCCTTAAAAATTTTCCAATTTTTGTCCCAATTCTTCCCATTCCCATTGAAACTTTTCAAATCCCTCTCAAAATTGTTGAAATTCTCTTGAAGCTTTTAAAATTCTCTCTAGAATTTTCAAAATCCATGTCCACAGGTTTACAATTTCACGTCAAAAAATGGCTGAAATTCCAGTTGAAATTTTTTCAAAGTCCCTTAAAAATTTTCCAATTTTTGTCCCAATTCTTCCCATTCCCATTGAAACTTTTCAAATCCCTCTCAAAATGGTTGAAATTTTCTTGAAGCTTTTAAAATTCTCTCTAGAATTTTCAAAATCCACGTCCACATGTTTACAATTTCACGTCAAAAAATGGCTAAAATTCCAGTTGAAATTTTTTCAAAGTCCCTTAAAAATTTTCCAATTTTTGTCCCAATTCTTCCCATTCCCATTGAAACTTTTCAAATCCCTCTCCAAATTGTTGAAATTCTCTTGAAGCTTTTAAAATTCTCTCTAGAATTTTCAAAATCCATGTCCACATGTTTACAATTTCACGTCAAAAAATGGCTAAAATTCCAGTTGAAATTTTTTCAAAGTCCCTGAAAAATTTTCCAATTTTTGTCCCAATTCTTCCCATTCCCATTGAAACTTTTCAAATCCCTCTCAAAATTGTTGAAATTCTCTTGAAGCTTTTAAAATTCTCTCTAGAATTTTCAAAATCCATGTCCACATGTTTACAATTTCACGTCAAAAAATGGCTAAAATTCCAGTTGAAATTTTTTCAAAGTCCCTGAAAAATTTTCCAATTTTTGTCCCAATTCTTCCCATTCCCATTGAAACTTTTCAAATCCCTCTCAAAATTGTTGAAATTCTCTTGAAGCTTTTAAAATTCTCTCTAGAATTTTCAAAATCCACGTCCACATGTTTACAATTTCACGTAAAAAAATGGCTAAAATTCCAGTTGAAATTTTTTCAAAGTCCCTTAAAAATTTTCCAATTTTTGTCCCAATTCTTCCCATTCCCATTGAAACTTTTCAAATCCCTCTCAAAATTGTTGAAATTCTTTTGAAGCTTTTAAAATTCTCTCTAGAATTTTCAAAATCCATGTCCACATGTTTACAATTTCACGTCAAAAAATGGCTAAAATTCCAGTTGAAATTTTTTCAAAGTCCCTTAAAAATTTTCCAATTTTTGTCCCAATTCTTCCCATTCCCATTGAAACTTTTCAAATCCCTCTCAAAATTGTTGAAATTCTCTTGAAGCTTTTAAAATTCTCTCTAGAATTTTCAAAATCCATGTCCACATGTTTACAATTTCACATCAAAAAAATGGCTAAAATTCCAGTTGAAATTTTTTCAAAGTCCCTTAAAAATTTTCCAATTTTTGTCCCAGTTCTTCCCATTCCCATTGAAACTTTTCAAATCCCTCTCAAAATTGTTGAAATTCTCTTGAAGCTTTTAAAATTCTCTCTAGAATTTTCAAAATCCATGTCCACATGTTTAAAATTTCACGTCAAAAAAATGGCTAAAATTCCAGTTGAAATTTTTTCAAAGTCCCTTAAAAATTTTCCAATTTTTGTCCCAATTCTTCCCATTCCCATTGAAACTTTTCAAATCCCGCTCAAGACTGTTGAAGTTCTGTTGAAGCTTTTAAAATTCTCTCTAGAATTTTCAAAATCCACGTCCACATGTTTACAATTTCACGTCAAAAAATGGCTAAAATTCCAGTTGAAATTTTTTCAAAGTCCCTTAAACATTTTCCAATTTTTGTCCCAATTCTTCCCATTCCCATTGAAACTTTTCAAATCCCTCTCAAAATTGTTGAAATTCTCTTGAAGCTTTTAAAATTCTCTCTAGAATTTTCAAAATCCACGTCCACATGTTTACAATTTCACGTCAAAAAATGGCTAAAATTCCAGTTGAAATTTTTTCAAAGTCCCTTCAAAATTTTCCAATTTTTGTCCCAATTCTTCCCATTCCCATTGAAACTTTTCAAATCCCTCTCAAAATTGTTGAAATTCTCTTGAAGCTTTTAAAATTCTCTCTAGAATTTTCAAAATCCATGTCCACATGTTTACAATTTCACATTAAAAAATGGCTAAAATTCCAGTTGAAATTTTTTCAAAGTCCCTTCAAAATTTTCCAATTTTTGTCCCAATTCTTCCCATTCCCATTGAAACTTTTCAAATCCCTCTCAAAATTGTTGAAATTCTCTTGAAGCTTTTAAAATTCTCTCTAGAATTTTCAAAATCCATGTCCACATGTTTACAATTTCACGTCAAAAAATGGCTAAAATTCCAGTTGAAATGTTTTCAAAGTCCCTTAAAAATTTTCCAATTTTTGTCCCAATTCTTCCCATTCCCATTGAAACTTTTCAAATCCCTCTCAAAACTGTTGAAGTTCTCTTGAAGCTTTTAAAATTCTCTCTAGAATTTTCAAAATCCATGTCCACACGTTTACAATTTCACGTCAAAAAATGGCTAAAATTCCAGTTGAAATTTTTTCAAGTCCCTTAAAAATTTTCCAATTTTTGTCCCAATTCTTCCCATTCCCATTGAAATTTTTCAAATCCCGCTCAAAATTGTTGAAATTCTCTTGAAGCTTTTAAAATTCTCTCTAGAATTTTCAAAATCCACGTCCACATGTTTACAATTTCACATAAAAAAATGGCTAAAATTCCAGTTGAAATTTTTTCAAAGTCCCTTAAAAATTTTCCAATTTTTGTCCCAATTCTTCCCATTCCCATTGAAACTTTTCAAATCCCTCTCAAAACTGTTGAAGTTCTCTTGAAGCTTTTAAAATTCTCTCCAGAATTTTCAAAATCCATGTCCACACGTTTACAATTTCACATCAAAAAATGGCTAAAATTCCAGTTGAAATTTTTTCAAAGTCCCTTAAAAATTTTCCAATTTTTGTCCCAATTCTTCCCATTCCCATTGAAACTTTTCAAATCCCTCTCAAAATTGTTGAAATTCTCTTGAAGCTTTTAAAATTCTCTCTAGAATTTTCAAAATCCATGTCCACAGGTTTACAATTTCACGTCAAAAAATGGCTGAAATTCCAGTTGAAATTTTTTCAAAGTCCCTTAAAAATTTTCCAATTTTTGTCCCAATTCTTCCCATTCCCATTGAAACTTTTCAAATCCCTCTCAAAATTGTTGAAATTCTCTTGAAGCTTTTAAAATTCTCTCTAGAATTTTCAAAATCCATGTCCACATGTTTAAAATTTCACGTCAAAAAATGGCTAAAATTCCAGTTGAAATTTTTTCAAAGTCCCTTCAAAATTTTCCAATTTTTGTCCCAGTTCTTCCCATTCCCATTGAAACTTTTCAAATCCCTCTCAAAATTGTTGAAATTCTCTTGAAGCTTTTAAAATTCTCTCTAGAATTTTCAAAATCCATGTCCACATGTTTACAATTTCACGTCAAAAAAATGGCTAAAATTCCAGTTGAAATTTTTTCAAAGTCCCTTAAAAATTTTCCAATTTTTGTCCCAATTCTTCCCATTCCCATTGAAACTTTTCAAATCCCGCTCAAGACTGTTGAAGTTCTGTTGAAGCTTTTAAAATTCTCTCTAGAATTTTCAAAATCCACGTCCACATGTTTACAATTTCACGTCAAAAAATGGCTAAAATTCCAGTTGAAATTTTTTCAAAGTCCCTTAAACATTTTCCAATTTTTGTCCCAATTCTTCCCATTTCCCATTGAAACTTTTCAAATCCCTCTCAAAATTGTTGAAATTCTCTTGAAGCTTTTAAAATTCTCTCTAGAATTTTCAAAATCCACGTCCACATGTTTACAATTTCACGTCAAAAAATGGCTAAAATTCCAGTTGAAATTTTTTTCAAAGTCCCTTCAAAATTTTCCAATTTTTGTCCCAATTCTTCCCATTCATTGAAACTTTTCAAATCCCTCTCCAAATTGTTGAAATTCTCTTGAAGCTTTTAAAATTCTCTCTAGAATTTTCAAAATCCATGTCCACATGTTTACAATTTCACGTAAAAAAATGGCTAAAATTCCAGTTGAAATGTTTTCAAAGTCCCTTAAAAATTTTCCAATTTTTGTCCCAATTCTTCCCATTCCCATTGAAACTTTTCAAATCCCTCTCAAAATTGTTGAAATTCTCTTGAAGCTTTTAAAATTCTCTCTAGAATTTTCAAAATCCATGTCCACATGTTTACAATTTCACGTCAAAAAATGGCTGAAATTCCAGTTGAAATTTTTTCAAGTCCCTTAAAAATTTTCCAATTTTTGTCCCAATTCTTCCCATTCCCATTGAAACTTTTCAAATCCCTCTCAAAACTGTTGAAGTTCTCTTGAAGCTTTTAAAATTCTCTCTAGAATTTTCAAAATCCATGTCCACACGTTTACAATTTCACGTCAAAAAATGGCTAAAATTCCAGTTGAAATTTTTTCAAAGTCCCTTAAAAATTTTCCAATTTTTGTCCCAATTCTTCCCATTCCCATTGAAACTTTTCAAATCCCTCTCAAAATTGTTGAAATTCTCTTGAAGCTTTTAAAATTCTCTCCAGAATTTTCAAAATCCATGTCCAAAGTTTACAATTTCACGTCAAAAAATGGCTAAAATTCCAGTTGAAATTTTTTCAAAGTCCCTTAAAAATTTTCCAATTTTTGTCCCAATTCTTCCCATTCCCATTGAAACTTTTCAAATCCCTCTCAAAATTGTTGAAATTCTCTTGAAGCTTTTAAAATTCTCTCTAGAATTTTCAAAATCCACGTCCACATGTTTACAATTTCACGTCAAAAAATGGCTAAAATTCCAGTTGAAATTTTTTCAAAGTCCCTTAAAAATTTTCCAATTTTTGTCCCAATTCTTCCCATTCCCATTGAAACTTTTCAAATCCCTCTCAAAATTGTTGAAATTCTCTTGAAGCTTTTAAAATTCTCTCTAGAATTTTCAAAATCCATGTCCACATGTTTACAATTTCACGTCAAAAAATGGCTAAAATTCCAGTTGAAATTTTTTCAAAGTCCCTTAAAAATTTTCCAATTTTTGTCCCAATTCTTCCCATTCCCATTGAAACTTTTCAAATCCCTCTCAAAATTGTTGAAATTCTCTTGAAGCTTTTAAAATTCTCTCTAGAATTTTCAAAATCCACGTCCACATGTTTACAATTTCACGTCAAAAAATGGTTAAAATTCCAGTTGAAATTTTTTCAAAGTCCCTTAAAAATTTTCCAATTTTTGTCCCAATTCTTCCCATTCCCATTGAAACTTTTCAAATCCCTCTCAAAATTGTTGAAATTCTCTTGAAGCTTTTAAAATTCTCTCTAGAATTTTCAAAATCCATGTCCACATGTTTACAATTTCACGTCAAAAAATGGCTAAAATTCCAGTTGAAATTTTTTCAAAGTCCCTGAAAAATTTTCCAATTTTTGTCCCAATTCTTCCCATTCCCATTGAAACTTTTCAAATCCCTCTCAAAATTGTTGAAATTCTCTTGAAGCTTTTAAAATTCTCTCTAGAATTTTCAAAATCCATGTCCACATGTTTACAATTTCACGTCAAAAAATGGCTAAAATTCCAGTTGAAATTTTTTCAAAGTCCCTGAAAAATTTTCCAATTTTTGTCCCAATTCTTCCCATTCCCATTGAAACTTTTCAAATCCCTCTCAAAATTGTTGAAATTCTCTTGAAGCTTTTAAAATTCTCTCTAGAATTTTCAAAATCCATGTCCACATGTTTACAATTTCACGTCAAAAAATGGCTAAAATTCCAGTTGAAATTTTTTCAAAGTCCCTTAAAAATTTTCCAATTTTTGTCCCAATTCTTCCCATTCCCATTGAAACTTTTCAAATCCCTCTCAAAATTGTTGAAATTCTCTTGAAGCTTTTAAAATTCTCTCTAGAATTTTCAAAATCCATGTCCACATGTTTACAATTTCACGTCAAAAAATGGCTAAAATTCCAGTTGAAATTTTTTCAAAGTCCCTTAAAAATTTTCCAATTTTTGTCCCAATTCTTCCCATTCCCATTGAAACTTTTCAAATCCCTCTCAAAATTGTTGAAATTCTCTTGAAGCTTTTAAAATTCTCTCTAGAATTTTCAAAATCCATGTCCACATGTTTAAAATTTCACGTCAAAAAATGGCTAAAATTCCAGTTGAAATTTTTTCAAAGTCCCTTAAAAATTTTCCAATTTTTGTCCCAATTCTTCCCATTCCCATTGAAACTTTTCAAATCCCTCTCAAAATTGTTGAAATCCTCTTGAAGCTTTTAAAATTCTCTCTAGAATTTTCAAAATCCATGTCCACATGTTTACAATTTCACGTCAAAAAATGGCTAAAATTCCAGTTGAAATTTTTTCAAAGTCCCTTAAACATTTTCCAATTTTTGTCCCAATTCTTCCCATTCCCATTGAAACTTTTCAAATCCCTCTCAAAATTGTTGAAATTCTCTTGAAGCTTTTAAAATTCTCTCTAGAATTTTCAAAATCCATGTCCACATGTTTAAAATTTCACGTCAAAAAATGGCTAAAATTCCAGTTGAAATTTTTTCAAAGTCCCTTAAAAATTTTCCAATTTTTGTCCCAATTCTTCCCATTCCCATTGAAACTTTTCAAATCCCTCTCAAAATTGTTGAAATTCTCTTGAAGCTTTTAAAATTCTCTCTAGAATTTTCAAAATCCACGTCCACATGTTTACAATTTCACATCAAAAAATGGCTAAAATTCCAGTAGAAATTTTTTCAAAGTCCCTTAAAAATTTTCCAATTTTTGTCCCAATTCTTCCCATTCCCATTGAAACTTTTCAAATCCCTCTCAAAATTGTTGAAATTCTGTTGAAGCTTTTAAAATTCTCTCTAGAATTTTCAAAATCCATGTCCACATGTTTACAATTTCACGTCAAAAAATGGCTAAAATTCCAGTTGAAATTTTTTCAAAGTCCCTTCAAAATTTTCCAATTTTTGTCCCAATTCTTCCCATTCCCATTGAAACTTTTCAAATCCCTCTCAACATTGTTGAAATCCTGTTGAAAGTTTTAAACTTCTCTCTAGAACTTTCCAAATCCACCTCAACATGTTTACAATTTCACATCAAAATTGCTAAAATTCCAGTTGAAATTTTTTCATAGTCCCTGAAAAATTTTCCAATTTTTGTCCCAATTCTTCCCATTCCCATTGAAACTTTTCAAATCCCTCTCAAAATTGTTGAAATTCTCTTGAAGCTTTTAAAATTCTCTCTAGAATTTTCAAAATCCATGTCCACATGTTTACAATTTCACGTCAAAAAATGGCTAAAATTCCAGTTGAAATGTTTTCAAAGTCCCTTAAAAATTTTCCAATTTTTGTCCCAATTCTTCCCATTCCCATTGAAACTTTTCAAATCCCTCTCAAAATTGTTGAAATTCTCTTGAAGCTCTTAAAATTCTCTCTAGAATTTTCAAAATCCATGTCCACATGTTTACAATTTCACGTCAAAAAATGGCTAAAATTCCAGTTGAAATGTTTTCAAAGTCCCTGAAAAATTTTCCAATTTTTGTCCCAATTCTTCCCATTCCCATTGAAACTTTTCAAATCCCTCTCAAAATTGTTGAAATTCTCTTGAAGCTTTTAAAATTCTCTCTAGAATTTTCAAAATCCATGTCCACATGTTTACAATTTCACGTCAAAAAATGGCTAAAATTCCAGTTGAAATGTTTTCAAAGTCCCTTCAAAATTTTCCAATTTTTGTCCCAATTCTTCCCATTCCCATTGAAACTTTTCAAATCCCTCTCAAAATTGTTGAAATTCTCTTGAAGCTCTTAAAATTCTCTCTAGAATTTTCAAAATCCATGTCCACATGTTTACAATTTCACGTCAAAAAATGGCTAAAATTCCAGTTGAAATTTTTTCAAAGTCCCTTCAAAATTTTCCAATTTTTGTCCCAATTCTTCCCATTCCCATTGAAACTTTTCAAATCCCTCTCAAAATTGTTGAAATTCTCTTGAAGCTCTTAAAATTCTCTCTAGAATTTTCAAAATCCATGTCCACATGTTTACAATTTCACGTCAAAAAATGGCTAAAATTCCAGTTGAAATGTTTTCAAAGTCCCTTCAAAATTTTCCAATTTTTGTCCCAATTCTTCCCATTCCCATTGAAACTTTTCAAATCCCTCTCAAAATGGTTGAAATTCTCTTGAAGCTCTTAAAATTCTCTCCAGAATTTTCAAAATCCATGTCCACATGTTTACAATTTCACGTCAAAAAATGGCTAAAATTCCAGTTGAAATGTTTTCAAAGTCCCTTAAAAATTTTCCAATTTTTGTCCCAATTCTTCCCATTCCCATTGAAACTTTTCAAATCCCTCTCAAAATTGTTGAAATTCTCTTGAAGCTTTTAAAATTCTCTCTAGAATTTTCAAAATCCATGTCCACATGTTTACAATTTCACGTCAAAAAATGGCTAAAATTCCAGTGGAAATTTTTTCAAAGTCCCTTCAAAATTTTCCAATTTTTGTCCCAATTCTTCCCATTCCCATTGAAACTTTTCAAATCCTCAAAATTGTTGAAATCCTCTTGAAGCTTTTAAAATTCTCTCTAGAATTTTCAAAATCCATGTCCACAGGTTTACAATTTCACGTCAAAAAATGGCTGAAATTCCAGTTGAAATTTTTTCAAAGTCCCTTAAAAATTTTCCAATTTTTGTCCCAATTCTTCCCATTCCCATTGAAACTTTTCAAATCCCTCTCAAAATTGTTGAAATTTTCTTGAAGCTTTTAAAATTCTCTCTAGAATTTTCAAAATCCACGTCCACATGTTTACAATTTCACGTCAAAAAAATGGCTAAAATTCCAGTTGAAATTTTTCAAAGTCCTTAAAAATTTTCCAATTTTTGTCCCAATTCTTCCCATTCCCATTGAAACTTTTCAAATCCCTCTCAAAATTGTTGAAATTCTCTTGAAGCTTTTAAATTCTCTCTAGAATTTTCAAAATCCATGTCCACATGTTACAATTTCACGTCAAAAAATGGCTAAAATTCCAGTTGAAATTTTTTCAAAGTCCCTTCAAAATTTTCCAATTTTTGTCCCAATTCTTCCCATTCCCATTGAAACTTTTCAAATCCCTCTCAAAATTGTTGAAATTCTCTTGAAGCTTTTAAAATTCTCTCTAGAATTTTCAAAATCCACGTCCACATGTTTACAATTTCACATCAAAAAATGGCTAAAATTCCAGTTGAAATTTTTTCAAAGTCCCTGAAAAATTTTCCAATTTTTGTCCCAATTCTTCCCATTCCCATTGAAACTTTCAAATCCCTCTCAAAATTGTTGAAATTCTCTTGAAGCTTTTAAAATTCTCTCTAGAATTTTCAAAATCCACGTCCACATGTTTACAATTTCACATCAAAAAATGGCTAAAATTCCAGTAGAAATTTTTTCAAAGTCCCTTAAAAATTTTCCAATTTTTGTCCCAATTCTTCCCATTCCCATTGAAACTTTTCAAATCCCTCTCAAAATTGTTGAAATTCTGTTGAAGCTTTTAAAATTCTCTCTAGAATTTTCAAAATCCATGTCCACATGTTTACAATTTCACGTCAAAAATGGCTAAAATTCCAGTTGAAATTTTTCAAAGTCCCTTCAAAATTTTCCAATTTTTGTCCCAATTCTTCCCATTCCCATTGAAACTTTTCAAATCCTCTCAACATTGTTGAAATCCTGTTGAAAGTTTTAAACTTCTCTCTAGAACTTTCCAAATCCACCTCAACATGTTTACAATTTCACATCAAAATTGCTAAAATTCCAGTTGAAATTTTTTCATAGTCCCTGAAAAATTTTCCAATTTTTGTCCCAATTCTTCCCATTCCCATTGAAACTTTTCAAATCCTCTCAAAATTGTTGAAATTCTCTTGAAGCTTTTAAAATTCTCTCTAGAATTTTCAAAATCCATGTCCACATGTTTACAATTTCACGTCAAAAAATGGCTAAAATTCCAGTTGAAATGTTTTCAAAGTCCCTTAAAAATTTTCCAATTTTTGTCCCAATTCTTCCCATTCCCATTGAAACTTTTCAAATCTTTCAAATCCCTCTCAAAATTGTTGAAATTCTCTTGAAGCTCTTAAAATTCTCTCTAGAATTTTCAAAATCCATGTCCACATGTTTACAATTTCACGTCAAAAAATGGCTAAAATTCCAGTTGAAATGTTTTCAAAGTCCCTGAAAAATTTTCCAATTTTTGTCCCAATTCTTCCCATTCCCATTGAAACTTTTCAAATCCCTCTCAAAATTGTTGAAATTCTCTTGAAGCTTTTAAAATTCTCTCTAGAATTTTCAAAATCCATGTCCACATGTTTACAATTTCACGTCAAAAAATGGCTAAAATTCCAGTTGAAATGTTTTCAAAGTCCCTTCAAAATTTTCCAATTTTTGTCCCAATTCTTCCCATTCCCATTGAAACTTTTCAAATCCCTCTCAAAATTGTTGAAATTCTCTTGAAGCTCTTAAAATTCTCTCTAGAATTTTCAAAATCCATGTCCACATGTTTACAATTTCACGTCAAAAAATGGCTAAAATTCCAGTTGAAATTTTTTCAAAGTCCCTTCAAAATTTTCCAATTTTTGTCCCAATTCTTCCCATTCCCATTGAAACTTTTCAAATCCCTCTCAAAATTGTTGAAATTCTCTTGAAGCTCTTAAAATTCTCTCTAGAATTTTCAAAATCCATGTCCACATGTTTACAATTTCACGTCAAAAAATGGCTAAAATTCCAGTTGAAATGTTTTCAAAGTCCCTTCAAAATTTTCCAATTTTTGTCCCAATTCTTCCCATTCCCATTGAAACTTTTCAAATCCCTCTCAAAATGGTTGAAATTCTCTTGAAGCTCTTAAAATTCTCTCCAGAATTTTCAAAATCCATGTCCACATGTTTACAATTTCACGTCAAAAAATGGCTAAAATTCCAGTTGAAATGTTTTCAAAGTCCCTTAAAAATTTTCCAATTTTTGTCCCAATTCTTCCCATTCCCATTGAAACTTTTCAAATCCCTCTCAAAATTGTTGAAATTCTCTTGAAGCTTTTAAAATTCTCTCTAGAATTTTCAAAATCCATGTCCACATGTTTACAATTTCACGTCAAAAAATGGCTAAAATTCCAGTGGAAATTTTTTCAAAGTCCCTTCAAAATTTTCCAATTTTTGTCCCAATTCTTCCCATTCCCATTGAAACTTTTCAAATCCCTCTCAAAATTGTTGAAATCCTCTTGAAGCTTTTAAAATTCTCTCTAGAATTTTCAAAATCCATGTCCACAGGTTTACAATTTCACGTCAAAAAATGGCTGAAATTCCAGTTGAAATTTTTTCAAAGTCCCTTAAAAATTTTCCAATTTTTGTCCCAATTCTTCCCATTCCCATTGAAACTTTTCAAATCCCTCTCAAAATTGTTGAAATTTTCTTGAAGCTTTTAAAATTCTCTCTAGAATTTTCAAAATCCACGTCCACATGTTTACAATTTCACGTCAAAAAATGGCTAAAATTCCAGTTGAAATTTTTTCAAAGTCCCTTAAAAATTTTCCAATTTTTGTCCCAATTCTTCCCATTCCCATTGAAACTTTTCAAATCCCTCTCAAAATTGTTGAAATTCTCTTGAAGCTTTTAAAATTCTCTCTAGAATTTTCAAAATCCATGTCCACATGTTTACAATTTCACGTCAAAAAATGGCTAAAATTCCAGTTGAAATTTTTTCAAAGTCCCTTCAAAATTTTCCAATTTTTGTCCCAATTCTTCCCATTCCCATTGAAACTTTTCAAATCCCTCTCAAAATTGTTGAAATTCTCTTGAAGCTTTTAAAATTCTCTCTAGAATTTTCAAAATCCACGTCCACATGTTTACAATTTCACATCAAAAAATGGCTAAAATTCCAGTTGAAATTTTTTCAAAGTCCCTGAAAAATTTTCCAATTTTTGTCCCAATTCTTCCCATTCCCATTGAAATTTTTCAAATCCCTCTCAAAACTGTTGAAGTTCTCTTGAAGCTTTTAAAATTCTCTCTAGAATTTTCAAAATCCATGTCCACATGTTTACAATTTCACGTCAAAAAATGGCTAAAATTCCAGTTGAAATTTTTTCAAAGTCCCTTAAAAATTTTCCAATTTTTGTCCCAATTCTTCCCATTCCCATTGAAACTTTTCAAATCCCTCTCAAAATTGTTGAAATTCTCTTGAAGCTCTTAAAATTCTCTCTAGAATTTTCAAAATCCATGTCCACATGTTTACAATTTCACGTCAAAAAATGGCTAAAATTCCAGTTGAAATGTTTTCAAAGTCCCTTCAAAATTTTCCAATTTTTGTCCCAATTCTTCCCATTCCCATTGAAACTTTTCAAATCCCTCTCAAAATGGTTGAAATTCTCTTGAAGCTCTTAAAATTCTCTCCAGAATTTTCAAAATCCATGTCCACATGTTTACAATTTCACGTCAAAAAATGGCTAAAATTCCAGTTGAAATGTTTTCAAAGTCCCTTAAAAATTTTCCAATTTTTGTCCCAATTCTTCCCATTCCCATTGAAACTTTTCAAATCCCTCTCAAAATTGTTGAAATTCTCTTGAAGCTTTTAAAATTCTCTCTAGAATTTTCAAAATCCATGTCCACATGTTTACAATTTCACGTCAAAAAATGGCTAAAATTCCAGTGGAAATTTTTTCAAAGTCCCTTCAAAATTTTCCAATTTTTGTCCCAATTCTTCCCATTCCCATTGAAACTTTTCAAATCCCTCTCAAAATTGTTGAAATCCTCTTGAAGCTTTTAAAATTCTCTCTAGAATTTTCAAAATCCATGTCCACAGGTTTACAATTTCACGTCAAAAAATGGCTGAAATTCCAGTTGAAATTTTTTCAAAGTCCCTTAAAAATTTCCAATTTTTGTCCCAATTCTTCCCATTCCCATTGAAACTTTTCAAATCCCTCTCAAAATTGTTGAAATTTTCTTGAAGCTTTTAAAATTCTCTCTAGAATTTTCAAAATCCACGTCCACATGTTTACAATTTCACGTCAAAAAATGGCTAAAATTCCAGTTGAAATTTTTTCAAAGTCCCTTAAAAATTTTCCAATTTTTGTCCCAATTCTTCCCATTCCCATTGAAACTTTTCAAATCCCTCTCAAAATTGTTGAAATTCTCTTGAAGCTTTTAAAATTCTCTCTAGAATTTTCAAAATCCATGTCCACATGTTTACAATTTCACGTCAAAAAATGGCTAAAATTCCAGTTGAAATTTTTTCAAAGTCCCTTCAAAATTTTCCAATTTTTGTCCCAATTCTTCCCATTCCCATTGAAACTTTTCAAATCCCTCTCAAAATTGTTGAAATTCTCTTGAAGCTTTTAAAATTCTCTCTAGAATTTTCAAAATCCACGTCCACATGTTTACAATTTCACATCAAAAAATGGCTAAAATTCCAGTTGAAATTTTTTCAAAGTCCCTGAAAAATTTTCCAATTTTTGTCCCAATTCTTCCCATTCCCATTGAAATTTTTCAAATCCCTCTCAAAACTGTTGAAGTTCTCTTGAAGCTTTTAAAATTCTCTCTAGAATTTTCAAAATCCATGTCCACATGTTTACAATTTCACGTCAAAAAATGGCTAAAATTCCAGTTGAAATTTTTTCAAAGTCCCTTAAAAATTTTCCAATTTTTGTCCCAATTCTTCCCATTCCCATTGAAACTTTTCAAATCCCTCTCAAAATTGTTGAAATTCTCTTGAAGCTTTTAAAATTCTCTCTAGAATTTTCAAAATCCACGTCCACATGTTTACAATTTCACGTCAAAAAATGGCTAAAATTCCAGTTGAAATTTTTTCAAAGTCCCTTCAAAATTTTCCAATTTTTGTCCCAATTCTTCCCATTCCCATTGAAACTTTTCAAATCCCTCTCAAAATTGTTGAAATTCTCTTGAAGCTTTTAAAATTCTCTCCAGAATTTTCAAAATCCATGTCCACATGTTTAAAATTTCACGTCAAAAAATGGCTAAAATTCCAGTTGAAATTTTTTCAAAGTCCCTTCAAAATTTTCCAATTTTTGTCCCAATTCTTCCCATTCCCATTGAAACTTTTCAAATCCCTCTCAAAATTGTTGAAATTCTCTTGAAGCTTTTAAAATTCTCTCTAGAATTTTCAAAATCCATGTCCACAGGTTTACAATTTCACGTCAAAAAATGGCTGAAATTCCAGTTGAAATTTTTCAAAGTCCCTTAAAAATTTTCCAATTTTTGTCCCAATTCTTCCCATTCCCATTGAAACTTTTCAAATCCCTCTCAAAATTGTTGAAATTTTCTTGAAGCTTTTAAAATTCTCTCTAGAATTTTCAAATCCACGTCCACATGTTTACAATTTCACGTCAAAAAATGGCTAAAATTCCAGTTGAAATTTTTTCAAAGTCCCTTCAAAATTTTCCAATTTTTGTCCCAATTCTTCCCATTCCCATTGAAACTTTTCAAATCCCTCTCAAAATTGTTGAAATTCTCTTGAAGCTTTTAAAATTCTCTCTAGAATTTTCAAAATCCACGTCCACATGTTTACAATTTCACGTCAAAAAATGGCTAAAATTCCAGTTGAAATTTTTTCAAAGTCCCTGAAAAATTTTCCAATTTTTGTCCCAATTCTTCCCATTCCCATTGAAACTTTTCAAATCCCTCTCAAAATTGTTGAAATTCTCTTGAAGCTTTTAAAATTCTCTCTAGAATTTTCAAAATCCATGTCCACATGTTTACAATTTCACGTCAAAAAATGGCTAAAATTCCAGTGGAAATTTTTTCAAAGTCCCTTCAAAATTTTCCAATTTTTGTCCCAATTCTTCCCATTCCCATTGAAACTTTTCAAATCCCTCTCAAAATTGTTGAAATTCTCTTGAAGCTTTTAAAATTCTCTCTAGAATTTTCAAAATCCACGTCCACATGTTTACAATTTAACGTCAAAAAATGGCTAAAATTCCAGTTGAAATTTTTTCAAAGTCCCTTCAAAATTTTCCAATTTTTGTCCCAATTCTTCCCATTCCCATTGAAACTTTTCAAATCCCTCTCAAAACTGTTGAAGTTCTCTTGAAGCTTTTAAAATTCTCTCTAGAATTTTCAAAATCCATGTCCACATGTTTACAATTTCACGTCAAAAAATGGCTAAAATTCCAGTGGAAATTTTTTCAAAGTCCCTTCAAAATTTTCCAATTTTTGTCCCAATTCTTCCCATTCCCATTGAAACTTTTCAAATCCCTCTCAAAATTGTTGAAATTCTCTTGAAGCTTTTAAAATTCTCTCCAGAATTTTCAAAATCCATGTCCACATGTTTACAATTTCACGTCAAAAAATGGCTAAAATTCCAGTTGAAATTTTTTCAAAGTCCCTTCAAAATTTTCCAATTTTTGTCCCAATTCTTCCCATTCCCATTGAAACTTTTCAAATCCCTCTCAAAATTGTTGAAATTCTCTTGAAGCTTTTAAAATTCTCTCCAGAATTTTCAAAATCCATGTCCACATGTTTACAATTTCACGTCAAAAAATGGCTAAAATTCGAGTTGAAATTTTTCAAAGTCCCTTAAAAATTTTCCAATTTTTGTCCCAATTCTTCCCATTCCCATTGAAACTTTTCAAATCCCTCTCAAAATTGTTGAAATTCTCTTGAAGCTTTTAAAATTCTCTCTAGAATTTTCAAAATCCACGTCCACATGTTTACAATTTCACGTCAAAAAATGGCTAAAATTCCAGTTGAAATTTTTTCAAAGTCCCTGAAAAATTTTCCAATTTTTGTCCCAATTCTTCCCATTCCCATTGAAACTTTTCAAATCCCTCTCAAAATTGTTGAAATTCTCTTGAAGCTTTTAAAATTCTCTCTAGAATTTTCAAAATCCATGTCCACATGTTTACAATTTCACATAAAAAAATGGCTAAAATTCCAGTTGAAATTTTTTCAAAGTCCCTTAAAAATTTTCCAATTTTTGTCCCAATTCTTCCCATTCCCATTGAAACTTTTCAAATCCCTCTCAAAATTGTTGAAATTCTCTTGAAGCTTTTAAAATTCTCTCTAGAATTTTCAAAATCCACGTCCACAGGTTTAAAATTTCACGTCAAAAAATGGCTGAAATTCCAGTTGAAATTTTTTCAAAGTCCCTTCAAAATTTTCCAATTTTTGTCCCAATTCTTCCCATTCCCATTGAAACTTTTCAAATCCCTCTCAAAATTGTTGAAATTCTCTTGAAGCTTTTAAAATTCTCTCTAGAATTTTCAAAATCCACGTCCACATGTTTACAATTTCACATCAAAAAATGGCTAAAATTCCAGTTGAAATTTTTTCAAAGTCCCTGAAAAATTTTCCAATTTTTGTCCCAATTCTTCCCATTCCCATTGAAATTTTTCAAATCCCTCTCAAAACTGTTGAAGTTCTCTTGAAGCTTTTAAAATTCTCTCTAGAATTTTCAAAATCCATGTCCACATGTTTACAATTTCACGTCAAAAAATGGCTAAAATTCCAGTTGAAATTTTTTCAAAGTCCCTTCAAAATTTTCCAATTTTTGTCCCAATTCTTCCCATTCCCATTGAAACTTTTCAAATCCCTCTCAAAATTGTTGAAATTCTCTTGAAGCTTTTAAAATTCTCTCCAGAATTTTCAAAATCCATGTCCACATGTTTACAATTTCACGTCAAAAAATGGCTAAAATTCCAGTTGAAATTTTTTCAAAGTCCCTTCAAAATTTTCCAATTTTTGTCCCAATTCTTCCCATTCCCATTGAAACTTTTCAAATCCCTCTCAAAATTGTTGAAATTCTCTTGAAGCTTTTAAAATTCTCTCTAGAATTTTCAAAATCCACGTCCACATGTTTACAATTTCACGTCAAAAAATGGCTAAAATTCCAGTTGAAATTTTTTCAAAGTCCCTTCAAAATTTTCCAATTTTTGTCCCAATTCTTCCCATTCCCATTGAAACTTTTCAAATCCCTCTCAAAATTGTTGAAATTCTCTTGAAGCTTTTAAAATTCTCTCTAGAATTTTCAAAATCCACGTCCACATGTTTACAATTTCACGTCAAAAAATGGCTAAAATTCCAGTTGAAATTTTTTCAAAGTCCCTTAAAAATTTTCCAATTTTTGTCCCAATTCTTCCCATTCCCATTGAAACTTTTCAAATCCCTCTCAAAATTGTTGAAATTCTCTTGAAGCTTTTAAAATTCTCTCCAGAATTTTCAAAATCCATGTCCACATGTTTACAATTTCACGTCAAAAAATGGCTAAAATTCCAGTTGAAATTTTTTCAAAGTCCCTTCAAAATTTTCCAATTTTTGTCCCAATTCTTCCCATTCCCATTGAAACTTTTCAAATCCCTCTCAAAATTGTTGAAATTCTCTTGAAGCTTTTAAAATTCTCTCTAGAATTTTCAAAATCCACGTCCACATGTTTACAATTTCACGTCAAAAAATGGCTAAAATTCCAGTTGAAATTTTTTCAAAGTCCCTTCAAAATTTTCCAATTTTTGTCCCAATTCTTCCCATTCCCATTGAAACTTTTCAAATCCCTCTCAAAATTGTTGAAATTCTCTTGAAGCTTTTAAAATTCTCTCTAGAATTTTCAAAATCCACGTCCACATGTTTACAATTTCACGTCAAAAATGGCTAAAATTCCAGTTGAAATTTTTTCAAAGTCCCTTCAAAATTTTCCAATTTTTGTCCCAATTCTTCCCATTCCCATTGAAACTTTTCAAATCCCTCTCAAAATTGTTGAAATTCTCTTGAAGCTTTTAAAATTCTCTCTAGAATTTTCAAAATCCACGTCCACATGTTTACAATTTCACGTCAAAAAATGGCTAAAATTCCAGTTGAAATTTTTTCAAAGTCCCTTCAAAATTTTCCAATTTTTGTCCCAATTCTTCCCATTCCCATTGAAACTTTTCAAATCCCTCTCAAAATTGTTGAAATTCTCTTGAAGCTTTTAAATTCACGTCAAAAAATGGCTAAAATTCCAGTTGAAATTTTTTCAAAGTCCCTTAAAAATTTTCCAATTTT